>NC_140812.1:5940000-5945000 GCF_050613455.1 Vespa mandarinia | reverse complement strand
TTTCTGGAACGAAGCACCGGTAGGTAGGTAATTGCAGCACGGAAATGCTCTTTAACTTGCGCAGTATAAGTCCTTATAGCTTAACGGGAGCTAAGTCGTTTAGATTTTTATGTTGAAGCGACACGCTACGACAAAGTAGAAAGCGTTGTTGTAGGAAGATGTTGATTTTATATGTACCTACGTAAGTACCTATACACATGTCGTATATCACCGAACGCGATTTTATAAGAATAAATGCCTTCCACTTGCAAAAATACGGGATGATACGTACCATATAAATAATAAATTTTTAATCCCGGTTCAACTATGAAAAATGGACCTCTTCGATTTTCCTTATCTTCATCACTTATGAGCGATTTTCAATTCACTCTTCTTTCTATGAAATTTTCCAAGAAAAAGAGATAGAGATAGAGAGAAAGAGAGAGAGAGAGAGAAAGAGAAAGGGAGAGAGAGAGAGAGAGAGAGAAAGAGAGAAATGCATTGTCTTCATTTCTGCGTCGAACTTTAAAGAAATTAAGATTTCATCTATTCTTTCCTAAATCTTCATTGAATCTTAAAAATTAAAACGTACGAAAATGATTGCTCGAATAAATTGATGTTATCAGCGTATCGTAAAATTCAAGAATTGATCGACTTCGTTTTGCAAAATGATTTTCTTTCAAAATCGTATATACAAAATTTAAAGGATAAAACATTTTATACTTTTCCTGAATTTCATAAACGTCCCCTGCACATATATTCTCGTTAAATAACACAAGTCTATGTAGGTATCTTTCAATCTCATCGAACGTGACACGAGGGAGGATTTTTGATAATCGAGTATCTCTCTTAGGCTTCGCTAGCTGATCATACGTTTGGAAAGGCATAAACGTCGAAGTAGGAGATTGGAAACGCTGACAAGGGTGATAGTGAACATAGCTGCTGCGTTCATCCCTGAAGGGTTCGAAAACGAACGAGAACGGAAAGGCGTTACTCTTAACGAGAAAAAAAGGTACGGTTTATTGAAACAAAACAGGATCGTAGATGGGTAAGGCGCGGTTTCTTTTCCCTCGAGACACCCTTTCTTTTTTTCTCTCTCTCTCTCTCTTTCTCTATATTTCTTTTTCTCGAATATTGCGACCCTTCATGCTTGAGAAAGAACTCGATAGACGATGACGACAACGACGAGTGCCGTTGGTGGTACGAAAATCATGAAGAATGGTTATGATTTATGTTAGAATAGAAAAGAAAAGAAGACAAAGAAGGAAAGAAGGGTAAAAAAAAAGAAAAAAGAAAGAAAAGAAAAGAAAAGAAAAGAAAAGAAAAGAAAAGAAAAGAAAAGAAAAGAGGCGCGAATAAGCGGTTTTCGCGCGAAAGACAATAAGAGACTTCTACCAATAAACGACGACGGCAGGATGGCGTTCGAGTTATTTTCCATTTTACGGACACCCGTCCGAGCTCGAAACGTCAGGAATCGTTCTCTTCTCTTTCTCTCTCTCTCTTCTCCCCTTCTCTTTCTCTCTTCCTCTCTCCCTCCCCCCCCCCTCTCTCTCTTTCTCTTCTCCTTCTCTTTTTCACTTCCTCTCTCTCTCTCTCTCTCTCTCTCTGTCTCTCTTTCTCCCACACAGCTACTCCTCTCCCGTTTCATTCGACGCTTCTCACTGGAAATAAATCCCTGAAGTATCGACACGAAGTCATAAATTGCCTATGCGTATTTCGTTCACAGTACTCGAGCGTGCGCATGCAACGTCGCTACTCGTCAATGTGAAACGTACGAATAAAACGAGACGACATATCTCTATCTCTTTCTATCTTTTACATAAAAGATATTTTTTAAAAGACTTGAGGAAAATATGTTAAATCGTAACTTAACTTCGACACGACACGATATATCTTTGGAAAAATCTTAATGTTCTATTTATTATTTAGATTCTTTTTTTTTCTATAAAATGGAACTTTGAAACAACTAAAAAGGAAAAAAGAAAAAGTTGGATGCACATGGTGGATCGAAAATGTGTACGAATCGTGCAATGTAATAGAAAGAAAGAGAGAGAGAGAGGGAGGGAGAGAGGGAGGAAGAGAGAGAGGAGATTGCCGCTGACTAGAGAGCATCCGATAACGTTAGCTCGTTTCAAATGGCTCAATTTAGGAGGCAGCGCGTTGAGCACCTCTGCCAGGGCCATAGATCTTTCGGTACCAAACCGTTTGAGTGTTTCGTGTGTTCGCAGCACGAACCAGAACGCGAAGCTCAATGTGTTCTGCTCTTGGACAGAGTGGGTGAGATAGAGAGGACGAGCCGTTCTAGTTAGGGTTTGGGAATAGGTATTGGTTTCAGGTATGTATGTACGTACAGATCAGGCCAGCATGCACGCTCGACGAGCTACAGATATAACTATTCCTGTGTAAACTGTCTACTATTGTGGAAAGAGCGGATGCAAAGTGGGAGAAAGAAAGAGAGAGAGAGAGAGAGAGAGAGAGAGAGAGAAAGAGAGAGAGTGGATGGACGGTCCCGATCTATCTCTCCCTCCTTCTCACTCACTCACATACATCTCTTTGTGCTTTACACAGGTGTATATGGTAACACCCGTTCGCCTCTTGGTGTTAGCGGTGATGGTGATAGTGGTGGTGGTGATAGTGGTAATGGTGGGGGATGAGAGTCGTGGCTATTGCCGGACAAGAGGGATAGAGAAACATAGAGAAAGAGAGAGAGAGAGAGAGAGAGAGAGAGAGAGAGAGATACCGTGAAATACACGGCTCGATACTTCGCTGGTGTACGCTTTGTCGCGGTCAACCCCAAACTCAGCCACGATTCTAATTGTTACACGAGGCATCGGACGCCTCGAATGCATGTCGATAGTCTCCCCTCAGTGTCGAGAGAAAAAAAAGCATCTCTACATGGAGAGAGAGAAACAAAGAGAGAGAGAGAGGGAGAGAGAAAGAGAGAAAAGAGAGAGAGAGAGAGAGGAAAGAGAGAGAGAGAAAAGAGAGAGGGAGAAAAAGAAAATTATGATACCCAATCGTGCCGACCATGTTGTTAGCTGGATCGTTTTGACACGTGGATTCTAAATGACGCATCATCTCGATCTACTAGCTGCTCTTTTTACCACGTGTTTCCTGAATACGATTGTTTTCCTCGGTTGTATATACATATGTACATGTTGATACTTCAAGTCGAGCTTGAAAGCTAGCAATGGTTTTTGAGTTCAATCGATAAAATCAATCTCGGCATTATATTCGATGACAAATATTTGAGATTATAGTAATTAACTTGGTACTCTCGGTATTTTTTCTTTTTTCCATTTGTTTCAATTAATTCGTATAAAAATCTTTGTGGTTTTAAAAGTAATTTATTAATTGTAATAGAACATATGACAGGCCGGAAATCTCTAAGTCTCGAAATTCTCTAAGAGAGTCCATCGTCAAGTTTAATTGAATCAACTTGGATTTACTCGATCATTTTCTCAACGCAGTGGTCTGGCCTTCCTCTTCGGTTATCCCGAAAGGCCAGGACACGACAAAGGACCTCGTAGCACGTAATAAATTCTATTTCGCCGATCCGAATCAAACGAATCCCGCAAAGTGCGGCATGGCTTTTAAATCTTGTTACCGAATCTACGCTGTTTATACCGAATGTCTGACTAATTCGTAGAGCGGTCAGTGCATACGATGTATTCTGTATATCAGAAATATATATGTATACATATATATATTTAACATCTGTTATTTATACACACATTTATACATAGAGAGTTCACGTTTTCATTATGCATAGAGTTTTGCTATAAATCTTTCTATTATAATAATAATAATAATATTAATAATAATACAAAACATAATAATTGAGATTAGATGATTATCAATTTTGCATCGACTCACGGTTTATACTATTTGCCATTCTCAAAAGTAAAAAAAAATATCGCACGTATCTTAATAATACGTTAAATGAAATGTTGCTTTTTGATTATCTCAGCAACGTGAATAACTCAGCCAGATGACATGCCTTTCATTTAGAAAGGAAATTATTTTTAAGAACAGGGAGAGAGATAAAAGGAAAGGAAAAAAAAATTCAAAAGTAAATTTAGTTTTGCACGCGTTCATTCTCATCCTTCTTGGTAACGTCGTCTTAACATCATCAATTTCTCCGATGACTTAGGATCAGACGGTATTTTGCTCACTTCAATTCTTCTATCTTTCCTGTAAGGAATACCAGCCAGCAATGACGCTTGGCTCCTGCTTTATCGCGTATAAGACGAATTATTTACCCTCCGTAGCATTCTCCTTTTTCGCTTGCTGCTTTATTCACGACGAATACAGATGCACTAATACTAGCAGCACACTGGTATCACAAGCACCACCAGCATTGCAAGGAAGGAAATTTCATTTACTAATAATCCGTCGACCGTATGCGCGCGCACACCTATATTGTTTTTATTTTCTTTTTTACTCCTCCTCCTCCTCCTTCTTCTCTTCCTTCCATTTCCTTTCTCTCCCTTCCCATCCCTTTTTTTCTATTTCTACCAGCCACCACGAGAAGGTTCCACGGCAGCGTAATTACTGGCATTCTGCTAATCGCTGCTTCCCTTATTTTTTTCTAAACGACTCGCTCACTTCTATTTGCGTCGTAACGAGTTTTCCAGAGAAGAGAAAATGAGGATAAAAGGCCTAAACCGGAAACGGTGAGTCTCTCCGTGTGATTCGTCGTTCCTGATGCTTGATGACGATAATGTTGATATCGTTTAAGTGAGATTAGATAACGTTAATTGTATTGGACCTTTTTACCGAGCTCGATTAATCACGGTAGCCTCCTGATGACAACATGTTGTTATTTCGAGAAGATCCAAACTGACGAAATGAATACATGGATAAACATGAATTAAATGTGATATAATATTGAAATGAAAAAGAAATGGATTTATGTTATAACTTTTTTCCAACTTTTTCAACTTTTCATTTTAATACAAATCTTTTAAAATATTTACAATGTTTTGAATAAATATTATATACTCTATTGTATATTCATT
>NC_140812.1:5910000-5932500 GCF_050613455.1 Vespa mandarinia | reverse complement strand
GACTGAGTCCCTCTTATGTCGGAGTTTGGGAGTGGTGAAACTAGGAGGGTGCAGAGGAAGCTAAGATTTAAACCCTGACAACGTCTCGAGTTTGAGAGGAACGTTCCTCGTTCGGTGGATTCGGGCTCCAGTTACTACTATAACCAGGCTCCAGGATCTGCTCTAAAATATATATATATATATATATATATGTATATATATATATATATATATATATATATGTCTATCTCTTTCTCTCTCTTTCTTTCTCTCTCTCTCTTTTTCTCTTTCTCTCTCTATCTATCTTCCTCTCTTTTCGCACATCGGACATTGCAACCTAGGAAAAAGAGAGAGAAAGAGAGAAAGAGAGAAAGAGAGTGAAACTCCAGTTGCTGGATTTTAAGTGTCCACCGTCGAACCAGCGAGCCGCATTATTCGGAACTTTCCTGAATCATTTCACGGAATATCGCTTCGTACGACCCTTCTCTACGAGGGAACGGCCACCATTTCCAACCCCCTTTGGGAATTTCGATATAGGTAGGTAGGTAGGAAGGTATACCATGTTAAGGTCACGCGTTTCATGCAAAAAAGAGATGAAAACGAAAAGAGAGAAAAACAGTGAGAGAGTGAGAAAAAGAGAGAGGAAAAAATACGAGCCATATACGTATCTACTTGTTAGCGAGGATATATATGTTCTTACGGGATTTTATGAAGGGGGATGAAACGAGATTGACGCCAAGTTATACTCGTAAAATGAGGGTTGAGTCTTCCCTAAGACGAGAGGGTATCGATCGATTATTATAAATATTCTAGGAGAATGGGATTTTGGTTGTCTTATTTTATCCTTCCTCTTTCTTTATTTTTTTCTTCTTCATTTTTTTTTTTTCGTTTTAGTATCAATAAAAAATATAACAACTCCGTGCTAGTATTAATTCCTAGATAGGTACAACTCATCATTTTGTACTATTCCTATAACGAATTACAAAACTTGCGAAAGTGATATGAGACTCTCATCCAACAAACTTTCTCTCTCTATCTTCCTCTCTCGCACACATACTCTCTCTCTCTCTCTCTCTTTCTCTCTTTCTCACATATACATACTCTTTCTCCCTCCCTTTCTTTCTCACACACATACTCTCTCTCTCTCTCTCTCTCTTTTCTTTGTAGTCTACGTAGGAATTCTGGACGCTGGATCCGCTTCGTAAACCGTAAGAGGAAGTCACAAACCACTCGGAGAAGTACAGCTCGTTCAAAGAGGAAGGAGAGTGAGAGAGAGAGAGAGAGAGAGAGAGGAAAAGAGAGTTGGGGATAGAGATAGAGATAGAGTGTAGGAAGGAGAGAGAGAGAAGAAGGAAGGGTGGAGTCTAAGGAGAGTCCAGACTTCTACCTTAGAGGAAGGAGTGATAATCTTGAGCAGGCAATAAATCAAGTGACCGCACATTCACAACAGTTGCGAGTATACGGATCCACGCGAGTGCGGATTTACAGATATAAACGATGCTCGGTTTCCTTTTGGCTCGTTCTATCTTAGAGAACTCTAATTCCTTGCATTTAGAGTTAAGATCGAAAAAGATCGTTCGGGACTATATTTAAAGGGAACAAGTAGATTTATTTATACGAAAGTTTATACTATAAAACGAAAAATTGTAAATAAAATCCTCGTAACTAATATCTTTTTTCTCGAAAAAAATCATTCTCAGATAGATCGAATATCCTTCGTGACCGACAGAAATTTCAAATAAATTTCTGTCCGCGTGATTCGATGAATCGGCAAATACGTAGCTAGCTAGATTCGATATAGAAAAGGGGCCGGTACCTCGAGATAACCAATAAGAGGGGGATAGGTAAGTGCACGGCTGGTAAGAGCTACCTAAGTAATAATTCTCTTGTAACACTGAAATTCGATATCCGCTGGGGTAAGCTATTTCGTTGGGTTGTCGCTTTGATCACCCGATTTCCTCTACCATCCTGACCCTGCCAATCGACCTGTACAAGAAAATTGCCAAAGGACTAACGTATTCAAGAATGATTACACCAATGTGTATGTTATAAATCTGTTGGACATTTTCTTTTAACAAAAAAAAATTTGTTTTCTCCTAGTGCAAGATGTATGAATCAAATTCAAGAATATCGATCGATCGTACGATTAAAGAGCACTTAAAGAAGAAAAAAAGTAAGAAGAGGAAGATAGAGGGGGGGTGAAAGAAAGGGAAGAGATAAAAAACGAGTAAGGTGTCGAAGATAGAAGAAGGTGGGAAGAGAGAAAAAAAAAGAACAACACAAGAAGACAGTAGAAGCTGAGTTATTATGTCCGGGCGTTACAATGGAAGCAGCCGTATCCCTTACCTCCGTTCTACCCCTTTTCACCCCCGTTCAATAGCGAGAGAAAGTTGCCCGTACTTTTACGGATAAAGATCTCGAGCAAAAGTTACGGTCGTTTGCAAACTAATCGAGCCGTCGCTTTTCTACGGGGTGTCGAAACTTTCCGAGGCTGTCAACTTTTCCGAACCCAACCTCTCTCCTTCTCTCTCTCTCTCTCTCTCTCTCTCTCTCTCTATTTTTCCTTTACCACTCCCTTTCGTGTCTTATCCTCTCGTTTCGGCCTTCTCCACGGTATACAAACTCGTGCTCGACGATCGACGAAGTAAAGCGATCGTGCTTTTTATCTTTTGCTCGCTACTTCGAAGCTCACCCCTTCCCCCTTTTTCGTTGCTTTTTCCCTACTTCATCCCCTTTTGCCTTTTATTATACTCTTCGAGGAATAACGATGACAACCGTGATCGATTCAATGTGACCATTTAAAGAGTAACTTCTAGGAAGTCCCGTTCTTTCAAGGAACTCTCGCTTCTATAAGCGAAAACTTTGCTGCCGGCGAAATATTTGCATCTTCGTAAAATAATCATTCTATCGAAAGACAATGTTCTATCCAAAAGTATTATATATATATATATATTATATTCAAAATATATATTATATTCAATATATATATATATATATATATATATATATATATATATACATATATTGAAGTATTCCCTAGTAATGACAAAAGAATTCTATGTGTAATGAAATAATAAATTGAAAGTATAACGATTGAAGGAATATTGAAAATATTCTTCGATACAGACCACAGCTTGTATGCAAGCATGAGCTTACAAAAATGAAAGAAAATATTGTTTAAAGATATCTTCTCTCTCTCTCTCTTCTTTTTTTTTCTATGCAATCAAATCCTATATAATCAAAGGGAAAGAAAGAGACTGAGCTCGATCGAGCGTTAACTAACGATGCGAAAGAGAAGAGATGAAATGACTTACCAGAACTGTCTGTCGGTCTAAAGAAAGAGAGAGAAAGTGAGAGAGATTGATAACGAGATCCGTTAAGAATTCTTCATTTCGTAGTTTCCTAGAGAATAGCTTAGAAAAGAGAAAAAAGAATAGAGGGGTTAGTAGGTTGACAGAATTTTAATGCCTATATATATATATATATATTTTATGTATATATATATATACATAAAATATATATCTGGCATGATTTTGTCCGTAGAAGATAGGATCCCAAGTGGATAGCTATATTAAAATTCCGAAAACTTTTTAATCTTTCTTCCACCCGCAATTAAATATTAATAATGAAATTCAGAAATGATAAAGAGTGAGAGAGTGTGCGTGAGAGAGAAGAGCAAGAGAGAGAAAGAGAGAGAGGAAGAGAGAAAGAGAGAAAGAGATGGAGGAAATAGAGTGAAGATACATGGGAAGTGGGATGGGAAGGCCTCGTTATACTCTTGCTAGCTCATTTCTTCTTCTATCCTTTTCCTACTCCAACGTTTCTGGATCCATGGATTAAACCTCTCTCGCTTTCTCTTTATCTTGGAAAAGCTGTTAGAGAGAGGGTCGAAGGTTAGACGGTCGGCCAAGCGAAAGAAGGGTGTTCGTGAAAGTGTAAGGGAGCCTAGTGGCAACGAAGCCTTCGTCTATCATAAGTTAGGCTCCTCGTGTCGGACTACGAGAGCTATCTCTTTCTCTTTCTCTCTTTCTCTCTCTCTTTCTCTCTCTCTCTCTCTCTCCCTCTCTCTCTTTCTCTAAGTATAAGTGAGATGCCGATGATATTGGTAGTAGTAAAAGGTAGTGCTCGCGAGCCTACCTAAATCGTTTTCATGTGAGAACGCATAGACTTAACTGTATATGTATCCTTAGTACGTGTATTCAGCAAAGTATCGTTGAAGGATGGTCAAAGGTGAAGACTAAGGCGGCGGAAATGGTAGAAGGTAAAGGTAGAGCTTACTTAGCCGCCATTTAAACCTGAAAGCGAGCTTTGCTTCTTCGTTTTGAGATCAAGCCGTGATATAAACAACATAACGCGGCAATTCATCCCTTCTAAAATAGGAACATCATTTTCATCTCTCTGTCTTTGTTTCTCTCTCTTTTTCTTTCTCTCTCTTTAATCTTATAGCTAACATAGTAAACATCATTTACGCACTTGCAAGAAATATTTTCCGAAAGGGCATGAAAAATAGGAATCGTTTTGCCGAGATAATGATCGATGGTCGATCGTATCGACGTAATAAACCGATCTCTTTACCGTAATATGAGAAAATGGTGTTAAAAGCGTTCATGCTACTAGCTACAGAAGCCATTCTTCCCTTGTCCGATAAATTATCCATGGAATATTCGCGCGATCGCGTCGTTAGGCAACGACCAGGGGCATATCGAAATTCTTTTGACAATCGTCGAGCATTCGGGGAGCTTAATGCTTTATTAATGGATGACTCTCTAGGGGTTGAAGAGCCTTTGAACTCGTTGGGATGTAAAATCTCTTCCTATCTTTCTCCCTATCTCTCTCTATCTCTCTCTCTCTCTTTCTCTTTCTCTTTCTCTCTCTCTCTCTCTCTCTTTCTCTCACATTCTATCTATTTATCTCTCTACCTCTATCTCTATCTCTCGTTTTCTTTCTCTTTCTATCCATCTATTTCTCTTCCTCGAGATGATAGAGATACATAATGCGAAACGTAGCATTCCTAACGCGGATATTATCGCACGATCCAGCCATTCGAATAAGCAAGTTCTTGTGGGAAAGAAAGAGATAGGGAGAAAGAGAGAGAGAGAGAGAAAAAGAGAGAGAGAGAGTGAGACAGAATGTTAATAGCTTCTCGCGAGAGACGATACGAGACGATGCTCGCGCGTCTTCGCTCGACTTTCAAGAGATCGAGAGTACTCACAGTTCTGTATATATCTGTCAAAACGGGAAATGAAGCTGGCGTGTTCTCTCCTTTCCAAGAATACGAGTTTTACTCTTCTTCGCTCTCTCTCTTTCTCTTTCTCTCTCTCTCTCTCTCTCTCTCTCTCTCTCTCTCGCTTTCTCTTGATGCCACGACGATGATATTAATTGGCCGTCTTGACGAGAGAATAATGAGCGTGGAACGATGAGATTACCTCGGAGATATCTGAAACGACTTTCTTGGGGGTTTCAGAAGCACCACACCGTCTTTCTCTCCACTTTCACCTCTTCCTCCTTCTTCTCCTCCTCTACTTCACTAGACGACACTTTACCTCGTCTAAGCCACGAGGGAACGTGTTTCAGAGTAGACGCTCGTAAATCGCCCTTCGATATCCCTCTCGATCGAATGTCGAACGGATCAGCGCTTACACAGAGGTTGCATAATTAATCTCGAGTGTTTACCCTATGGAGAAAGAGCAAGGCCATAGGGCAAGCCTTTTCGTAGCTATAGAACCGGTGCTGGGCGCTAACTAGTTTTCGAAGCTACCACGCAGAAAGAAGAAAATCGGTAGAAAAAGAGGCACCCTACTAGGATGAAAGGTACGCGGAAAGAGCCAGAGAAAAACGTCGGAGTACTAGTGGTGATGAGGGTGAGGCTAAGGGTGAGAGGAGACCAGGACGAAAAGAGAGAAAGAAAGAGAGAGAGAGAGAGAGAGAGAGAGAGAGAGAAAGAGAGAAAGAGAGAAAGAGAGAAAGAGAGAGAGAGAGAGACGAGGTTGGAAGGAGTAAGCGGAAAACAAAATAAAAGAGGAAAACCTCTGGCAATTTTTCACTAGCTTTTTAAAGCGCGGCTTAGGTACTCGCGGAGCGAGTTTGAATCGATTTTCCTAGAGGGCCCCATTTTTCTACTCACCTTCTTGTGCCAAGCAGTGCAAACTGTACCTACTTTCAGCTGTTTCGCTCACTCGCTCTCTCTCTCTCTCTCTCTCTCTCTCTTTTTCTTTCTCTCGAATGTCGTCTGTTCGTTCGTTCGTTCGTAAAGCATGGCGAAGGCCGGGGAATTCGAATCAAAACTTGCGTCTTTCCGTGCTCGAGAATTCTCGCCATCTACATTGTACGTGTCTTTTGTGTGTTAGAAGCCTGCTGCTAATGCTACATTTAAAATTTATGTTTATATGTTGATACTCGATTTGCGAATGTTACCTAGTAGGCAGAAGTTCGATTGTATCGTTAAATTTGGATGAGGAATATTTATTTCTTTATATAATATATATAAGTTTGTGTATGTATATTTATCGACGATACATTTCGATCGACCGACGAGTAATAAGCTCGTTATTAATGATCGTCGCACAAACGATTCCTTTTTCTTATTTTCTTTTCCTCGAATTACGTGCCATTCCTCTTTCTCTCCTCTCCACCTTTCATTTCCTCTCCTTTCTCTTCCTCCTCGTTATTTCGTTATAAAGACCGCATCAATTTATGCTTACCAACTTTCAGTAGAAATATCAATAAAATAAAATAATATTCATAATTAATGCCACGCTAACATAGGATATAATTCACGATTCGAAGAATATTATATTTTACGGTGATCTGGCCTGCAAAATATGTTTGCAAATACGATTTAAATACATGTAATAATCAAAGAGTATTGATATATATTTAAATATCGAATTATATTTACTATGATTATGCGCGACAAAACGTTTCACCCTTTAGAATAATTAATTGTAATGTAAATACATAGATAAGTGTAGATAACAATCGAGTCGACAGTCGAAGTTTTCTATGTATAGGTCAATTTTTTTGAAATTTATTTAATACATTTACGTTTTCTATAATATGTCTGTTAAAGAATTGTTATAATTTTTTTTTTTCAAGATTTATTGTATATTCAGGGAAAACGAATGCTTGTTAAATCCTCGTTTTTGCAATTCTGTATATTTCGAAGAATCCCCAAAATGAGTTTTGATACAATTTTGAAACGACCGCCCACGTTCTTTATCTCGCTCTTTCATTGCTTCTCTTTTTTCCTTGTTTTATTTTCATTTTTTTTCCCCCTATACACGCACGGCGTATTTCACGATCGACGGACTTTCTATTCCTCGTCCCCGAAAAAATATTACCTTTTGGCGCAACCCGCCTCGGCGCCAAATCGAAATCATATCGGCGAATTCAGACAAGAGGCCGGTATTTCCCGTTGCGCTGTATACAATGTCGATACAATCAATCAGGCACAAAGGGTGAGAGAATGAACGTGTATATGTATGAGAGTGAGAGAGATTGACGGAATTTCGTTTCTGACTTCTGTGGAGTCACGGCCGACTTGTTCTCTTCGCGATATCATCGTCCCACCTTTAAATCGTCTCTCTCTCTCTCTCTCTCTCTCTCTCTATCTATCTCTCTTTCTCTTTCTCTCTCTCTCTCTCTCTCTATCTATCTCTCTTTCTCTTTCTCTCTCTCTCTCTCTCTCTATCTATCTCTCTTTCTCTTTCTCTTTCTCTCTCTCTCTCTCTTTCTGTTTCTATCGATCAACTAGTTTAGAAGGAATATACAAGGTCAGCGCCATAATTCCCGGCCAGCGATCACGGAGATATACGCGTTATTATCGTTTCGCGTTGGTGGTGCATCATGAAATGTCCCGACGATGATGGAAACTCGTAAAAGTTCCTCGGTTAGAGAGAAGAGAAGAGAAGAGAAGAGAAGAGGAGAGAAAGAGAGAGAGCGAGGCCGAATGCGCTCGTTAAAAATGTAATAAACGAACGATACCGTTTGATAAAACAAAATATTCTGATTTACCATTTATCTTTCTGCGACTTCTGGAAATTTTATTGCAATCTCTATGAAAGTCTTACCGTGCTTAGACACGAAAGTATACGGTTATACTGCAGTTTCAGAATCACCCTCTTCGTTTTCAAACTTGTCTATATATTTTTCTATATTAAAGATGATTATAAATTCTCTATAATTTTTATCGTATAATATCGATGATTATCTTTTTGAATATTAACAAGGTTATAGATCAATAATTATTATTACGGCTAAAGACGATGAGCATCGTTGATTATATTCTGACCAAAAACGAAACATACATATATGTGTCTTACGTCGAGAAAGAGAAGGATCATTGGTCGCATTATGGCGCTATATTATCGCGCTCGTATAGAGCAGCAACTAGGCTACGTTAGGAGAAGGACGACGGTAAGTCGTCCTTAATGAGGAAGATTAAGAGGACTTACGAGATCTCGCCAAAGGGAGCGAAGGCTTCCCTCAAGGTCTGCGTCTCGATCTCCGGGCTCAGGTCTCCTACGAATATGTGGTAGTGTTCTGAAATAGAGAGTATAAAAGGCCTTCGTTAGAGTGATTAAATCTATACGATGAACTTGTATAATATATATATATATATATATATATATATATATATATATATGCAAGTATGTGATTATAATAAAAGAGAAGAGTAATTCGAAAATTATTATTATCATTTAAAATTACATATAATAAAATTTAACAGTAATATCCTTGATCAGAGAACGTGACCGTAATTTCAACGTTCAACTCCTATGTATATATTATGTATATATTATAATATGCATAAGAACCAGTAAATAATATGAAATGCATGAAAAAAAATATGATAAAAAATGAGAAAAATTTTAAAGAAGATACTTTAATGCTACAACATTATTATACAGTCGGCAGGAAATCTTCGTACGTACTGTTATCGTTCGATGAACGTTTCAGGTTAAGTATGATTACTAAAAGGATAGAATCCATGTGTTTACTTTGTCTGTTATTGAAAATTTCGATACGATCTATTCTAACCAGATTATACGCAAATTCTATACATAAAAAAATCTTATGAGATTTGTCCTGTATCAATGACAACGATAAACATTTATATATATATATTAACATCTATAATACATTTAGAAAAGAAGGAAGTCTTTGAGAAATGATAAAAGAAATATTTTACCAGACACTAGATCCACCTTTGAAACATTTTTTATTTTTACATAAAAACAACAATCGTTTTAATATTTTTCAAAGTTCGCACTGGAATGATGAAATCAAATAAAAGGGAAGAGGTAAAAGAGATATTTCGCTATTCTCTATTAGTTCAGATCGATAGTCCAATAAGATCAATCGATATTTATTGTTTTACGAGCGTTTCGAGTGCTTTTCGATATCTACATACGATATCTTATTGTAATTTATATTACAATATCTCATCAATTGTTCGAATTTACATAATATTATAATATTTATATAATATATATATATATACACATATTATATATTATATATATTATATATATACATTATATATATATTTTATATATATATATATATAGTCTTTAAATTGTAACAATATGGAGGATATAAAATAAAGCGGTAATTAATTGTTTCTGGTGGAGCAATCAGCGTTCTCCATGAAATAGATAATGACCAATAATGACCAGGGTCAGCGTCGCTGTGCAACCAAAATACTTTCAGGAACGTATGATGAAAATTCTATTGCATAGTCCTATTTTTAAGAATGTATTTATGATATAGTTTCTTCGATAAAAATGATTTTTTATTAAAACATTACATTGTACGCGTAACGGCACACGTTACATTCATCGTACAACGAAGAAGGATTCTAGAGAATCTGTTTGAGGTAAGCCAGAACGTCGTCGCGTTGCCTATTCTTTAGGTATTCAACACAATTATCGCGGCTTCGCAAAAGCGTCGGCCGAGCGTAAAATCACAGCAAGGGTATCCCTCGCTTTCAACGTTCCTATTAAAATTGCAACCGGTAATTTAGCATTGTTAGGTTAGGTAGATACCTTGGATAATACCGCGTGCACCCCATATTTATTCGCGGCCTTTGTTTGCATTTGCTTTGGCCCGGCGGCAACTACACGAGAAAGATAAAGAAAGAGAGAGAGAGTGAGAGAGAGAGAGAGAGAGAGAAAATACAGATGAGAAAGAAAAAGTAAGATAGAGTCGATACCGATCGTACAAAAGGGCAATATTTATAAATTCAAATAATTTTAAATTATTATTGATATTTAAAATGTTTATAATTCTATCGAGATATTAGGATATATTCTATAGAGGTATCTTTATTTATATATTTACTATCGCCGATAATTATATAAATTATTGAATATATAGTGAGAAAAAGATCGAGTAATTTCAAATATCTGAGGTATAGGATCGAACTTTGAAATATTATTTATTACTTAATGTTCAGAAGATAGTCACTATTCCGTTCTCTTTCGCCAAAATAACTGTTCGAGCGCCAAGACTACTTTTTTGCAGGCTCGCTTAAATCTAATTCGTCGTATAATTGAAGGGAAAGGCGTCGAGATTGATTTCGAATTCAGTTGTGGGTAAATCGAGAGACTATCGAATTTGCTTCGATCGTTAATCATTCTCGTTTAATGTCTCTCTACTCTCCTTCTTTCCCTATCCCTCTCTTCTTCTCTATCTTTCTTTCACTTCTTCTTCGTTTCTATGTAAACACACATACTCACACACATGAACTTCAAATCATTGGAAAGTATTTTTAGCTTCGGCGGAAACTCACGCGTTAATTTATTACTCGCTCGAGGTTGGCTTTCGTCTCGATTGGTATATTAGCTTTTATAGGAAAGAAGGTTGGCGTAATGTCATGCTCGGGAAATTGAGGAAAATACTTAAGCTATGTAACTCTTGTGCACAACGGAGAGAGAGAGAGAGAGAGAGAGAGAGAGAGAGAAAGAGAGAGAAAATAAAAAGAAGGTCGTTCGGATTCGAAGCTGAGTCAGAGACTCGGTGAGAAAGCCGAGAGTGGGCCGACTGTTAGTCGGCTTTCGCCGAATCTGGAGTTATGGAAATTTTCTTCTACGGCAATAAATAATATTTGCACCAGTAAGCAGGAAAGACGCGGTAAAACTGTCGATATAGTGTACGCGCGAAACCGGTACTTTCAAGCTCTCTATACTTTCTACTCATAGCCTATACACCAGCTCTTTATCCCCACTACCATTACCACCTTCCATCTCTTCCTACCCCCTTTCAACCCCATTGTCGGCACCTACGCGCCGCGGCTTTAGCGTGTTCGCTGAATATGCATTTCGTTCTTGCGAAATCCAGTTCGTTTACTCTATCCCTAATTGCTCCACTTTGCTTTAGAGTTTAAAATGGATTCTCCATTTATTACCATTGATGTGCCAGTTTGTTGACCTCATTTGCATTTTTTACCAACTCGTCGTCGTCCATCGTCTGCGACACGGAATCTTCGAAATTTTCGAGATCGAGATAGGAATTAGAAGATCTCGTGCAAATTTACCTTTGGTCGCGCGACATCTTTCCGTATTAGCATATCACGTTGACTGCAACGCAAGATCTTTGTCTGTCTCACTTTCTTCTTATTCTAACGACTTCACAACGTCGTCTTACTCTTCTCATCGAATTGAGAATAAGAGATCTCGAATTACCTCAAGAAAACCGACGCTTCTTCGTTTCCTCTTACTTTATCTCTTTCTATCTACTTCATGGTGCTTTTGTCTAATGTTCGAAAATCACATTAGCGTCGTTAATAAGTACTCGAGAGTTCTATCGACTTTGGAAAATCATCATTCTCCTTTCCTTATCCAATGGCGAATCTGATCTCACGGAGTAACTTCGATCGGATCAACGAACGTTATCCTTTCATTTCTTCAACCCTTATCGACCCCCATTCACTTTCTTTTTTTTCTTATTCTTCGCCTTTGCTTCCACCGTCACCTTTAAAGGTAGGATGCATCGGGTAACTGGGTTAAGAAGCTGTAGTCGAAAATCAAGTTATACCTATGAAAAAAGAGATGGAAGAAATAAAAGAGAAGTAAAAAGGGAAAGAAAAGGGATAGGAGAAGGGCTACTGATAGGATAGTTTCAGTGAAGGAATTGAGGGTGGTTTGATTACAATCGGTTTGATGGTCTACCCCCGAGGAGATTCTGGTTGGCGCACAGAAATGTTCACAGACACGTACAGATACATATACAGTGAGCTCATTCTGGTGAATTAGTTCGAAAGCTCGTCATCTACTCCTCGGTCATCGTATCTCGAGTGGTGGATATCGAAGCTTCTGTTTGATAGATATCATTCCTTTTAAAAGAAATCGACAAAACTTCATTCTTTTCCACGTCGACGTGAACGACGACACTTCGTCGAATATCATACGATGTCATTCTTTTAATTGATAAACGTTCTGTATAACGTCGACATCAAATTTTTAAATAATCAGAATATCATGTTCTCATTTTATGAAGACGTTATTAGAACGTTATTAGAACTTTTCTTTATGAGTTAATTCTACTCAGTCAACTAGTATTACGATTTTAATTAGTAGTGTATATGTTCAAGAAAAGAAATCTTTTCGAGAAAAAAGGAAGAAAGAGGAAAAAGAAGACGAAGGTTAGAAAAGGAAAAATCTTTAAGAGTTCTCACCAGCTTTCCATGTTATTTGACACTTCGTATAAAGGCAAGAATTCTTCATGCTCTCGAGGAAATCTTCAAAAAGAGGAAGATATAAGGAGCGAAAGATCATGTAGACGAATGATTGCAGAAACGGTCTGTTGGTTCTTTGGAAAAAAGAGATCTATATGGGAAGTCTGTAAAACGATCGAATCGTTGGTAACGATGTAAATAGAGAAAGAGAGAGGGAGAGAAAGAGAAAAAGAGAGAGAGAGAGAGAGAAAGAGAGAGAGAGAGAGAGACAAATATAGAGAGAAAGAGAGCATCATAGCGTATTACTGTCTACCGAACGTTCGACGAAGGGCTTTTCAATAAAGCTGGAGTAATGGAGCGTCATTTATTATTGCAGCTAGGCTTCTCTTTCTGACGCAGGAGGCCTGAAAGAGCATGTAGAGAGGAGGAGAGAAAGAGAGAGAGAGAGAGAGAGAGAGAGAAAGATGAAGCTATATGAATTCTCGCATGTATTCGTGAGCCTGGTCAGCCGAGTTAACTCCCGCTAATACAGTTTTGCTGGAGCTGGACAGCACGATGATTCCGGTTGAGTGGCGAGTCTGGTACCACCGGTATTATTATAGTCATCGTTCACGTCGACAGACCCGGTAGCCAACGATGACGGATGCGCAAACATAATTATTATCATCGTCGTCATCGCGATCGTGCGCGTCAACGATCGCGGCTGCTGTTGGCTCTCGCAAAGATCGTTAAAATTCTAATGATATTATTCGTCTCTACCAAGTTTCGAGCGTTCTAGCCCGTGTTAGGTACTTTTTACGTAAATTAGTGAACCAATAATAACGTATACGATGCTGAGTTACGTTTCTAATTTTTAAGCTATAATTCATGAAGCTCGTCATCATGTGTCAAATTTTGTATGTATTCCCACGAGAAAATTCATATTTAGAATTAATTTATATATTGTACATATGAAATGTCAACGAAGAACGAAGTGTTGTATAATTTCTGGATGCGATTTTTTTTTTTCAAATTAAATAGTTAGAGATAAATCGTTAATAACAATTCATTAATATTTTAATACCAAAAAGAATCGTTCATTCAACTAAATTACTCCTTTTTTTTTTTTTATTATATAAAATAACGATCATCGAGATACGATGAACGTTACTTGATCTTTATTTCTCTTTTTTTCTTTTCTTTTTCTTTTCTTTTTTTTTTTCATACAGCAGTCTTTTAATCGACGAGGAGAGTTTTCCAGTTTCTTCACTTATCGTTCTAGTAAGAGGTACTCGCTCGAAACGAGAGTTTTTTGAAAGCGTAACGTTTCTAAAGAAGGGTTCAAAGAAGAGAGAAAAGAGTTTGTAGTATGTAAAGGAGAACGCTCTTGTGGTGGGAAGTACTCGATCGATCATGAGGCTCGATAACTCGAGCTGTTCAAGCTCAGAAATATGATTACTTTTTTGCCAAGACGATTATCGACTATTTTTTAAAAATAATCCGGTCGGTCCTGCAATATCGCAGTGCTTCTCGAGAATTATCTAAAAAGGATACATAAAAAGAAGAAAAGAAAGAAAGAAAGAAAGGAAGAAAGAAAAAAAGAAAGAAAGAAAGAAAGAAAGAAAGAAAGAAAGAGTTGATATTAAAAACTAGTTCGATATGAAAAAGGAAAAAAAAGAATTGAAGGGAAAGAAAAATCATTGGCCAATTGTTGTTTCGTGACCGACTCTTTAATACCGCAATAACGTCGAATTATTTCTAGAAGGGTAAATCTGCGAATCATTGAGTAAAAGATTTAAATATTAAAAGGGTAGATTAAGTGTTCCCTATCGAAAAACTTGAATATGTTTCGTTTGGAATTAGTCGCTTTTTCTTTCGCTTACTTGTCCGGTAAACGGCTCGATCTTTCACTACGTGCCACTCTAAAGGACGGATTGCTTCCGGTAGAGAAGGACGAATGCGAGTGGACAGCGATTCGAGCCACGTGTCACGATCTTATCTTACACACATATATATATATATGTATGTATGTATGTATGTATGTATGTGTGTATGTTGCTATGTAAAAGTACAGAAAGAGAGAGACGAGGAAAGTATAGAAAACGATGGGTATATAGATAGAAAAGAAGGAAGAACGTGCTTTAAGAACTATCGAACGGTTCTATCGATAATGCCAGAGAGGAAAACGTGGAAAAGTCGATCGTAGATCAAGCCTTTCCTTAATTTCCCGGGACAATCGTTGATTTATAATGGCTGGTAGACAGCGAAATTCAGGAATGTTCCTTGCATTCTTTCTTTTTCTCTTTCTCTCTTTATATTTCCTCCCCTCCTCTCTCTCTCTTTTTCTCATGATAAAATGATAGGATGGCTGCAAGATATACAAAGTCTCTGAGGAAAATAGGGATCTATTCTCTTCTGTTAGATGCTAGAGTAATGACCAACGGCTCCCCGACGACAACAACAACAATATAATAATAAACATAACAATAATAACAACAATAGCATCAATAACAGCATTAACAACAACGACGACGATAGCGACGAAGATAAGTATGATCATGAACAGGCTGACATAGAACGTAGCAAGAGAAGTGGGAGTTGTGATAAGGTGGTTTGTAAGGTGTGGCAGAACACATATGGGTACTCATAAACCTCTGTGAACCCTAGCTTAGGATTTCGCGGATCGGAAATATGGGTCACATCCCGACCGACTCGAGCCGACCGTGAATCGCCCTTTCAACGATCTCCTCCGATTGGTCGACGGACGATTTTGTGGCGTAATCGATGAACGCCACGCAACGCCCTGCCCGTTATTGGCTCGGTCACGATAGGATCTTGCTAGCTTGGCCGGGCCTCGGTATGCACTTTAAATACACGTCGTCGTCGTCTCCGATGGTGGAATGCTTGGAGAACGTTTCTTTCGATTTACCTTTATCGAATCTACTGACGAAACTTTTTCCATCTTTCGACAAAATTTCATTGCTTTTTTTTCTCTTCTTTTCCTCTTTTTTTTTTTTTTTCTTTTAATTCGAAATATCCCAGAACCGTGTGCGATTTAATAGGAGAATTTATACGCTCTGTGATATCGGGAGATGATAACAACTCGCTGACGTTTCGTGCGAGAATGAATGCGAAGGGTTGAACATTTTTGTTTCTGTCTCTTTTTTTATTTTTTTTTATTTTTTCTTTTTTTCTTTTTTTTATTTCGCTCGATGTTGTCTTTTAGGATCTACGTTTGTTTTATTTACGATTCGTTGTCACATCGATAGCGTTAGCTTCGATGAAAATGTCGTTTGTTGTTATGAAATGAATTTGATATAAAACGTTCGACCCTTTACATTTTGTATCCTTTTTTTATTCGTAAATTTTATATAATGGTTTTTTGGGCTGTACCGTGTCAATGGTTAGAAACGTATGTTTGAAAGAGAGAGGGAGAGAGAGAGAGAGAGAGAGAAAGAGAGAGAGAGAGAAAGAGAGAGAGAGAGAGAGAAAGAGAGAGAGAGAGAGAAGCGTTTACGCGTGGTAACTGGCACGAGAAAAATCCTAAGGTCGAAAATTTGGGAATACTCGGTTGCACACATTCCACCTGAGTACTCGTTAAATCATACCCTTAGGAAAGACCGGTCAGAATTTTCGTGAGTGCCGATGGCGAGTCGAGGAAAGTCAGGAAACCGTGAAAAGCATTTGTCCGCGTGAAAACACCTTCGGAGATACCCTAACAAGGACCGGCCTTCTTCCTTTCCACACTCTTCAGACGTCTTCTCTATCGTCTCGGAGTTCTCTTCTAGTCGAGCAAAGTGTTGGGGTCGCTGAAGTCAAGGGTTGCTCCGACAAAAAGGAAGAAAAGAGAACGGCAAATTCCACTTGGAGAATCGAGGAAATCAAGCCGATACGAGTTTGATTTAAACTCTAACTAAGCAATCACACGAAGTTGATCGAGTTGCGGCCAATCAGCGGTTAATTCGTACATTTGTATTCACCGGTGATCTCTCCTATCTCCACTGGTAGTGGTAATAGTGAAGGTAGTGGTGGTGGGTACTACCCTCTTTTATACGAGCGCCTTATTCTCCCCACTTCGTTTCGCAGCAGAGTTACCTTTATCGGTCCTTGTCTTTTACCGCTTACCCCTTCTAAATCCCATCTCATCTCACCTCACCTCACGTCCCATCACCTCACCTCACCTTCCCTTCCCTCACCTCATCTTACCTCACCTCATGTCACCTCACCTCACCTCACCATTCCTTACTTTACCCCACTCTGTCCATCTTACACTCTTTTTCTTTCTTTTTCTTTCACTTCGTTTTATTTTCTTGATCGGTCGATCGGTAATAAACAGTTGATCCGCACTCTATTGGGATTTTAACCAGATTGACTCCCGCCGGAACTCTTTCTCGATTGTTTCTACCGCGAGCGATTTCCTATACGATTCTCGCCTCGAATATTGCCGTTGCTCGTGGGAATAGATCGGTATTGAAACGTTATCGGAGAAAGCAACGATTCGACTGTTCCGTAACAACGAGGCGGTATCGCGCTACAGTGCTCTTTCTTCGATGCTTCGTTGATCTAAAAAAAAAAAAAAATGGAAAGAAAAAAAAAGGAAGAAGAAGACTAAGAAAAAAGGAAGAAGGAAAGAAAGGGAAGAAAAAAAAAGAGGAGAAAGAATGAAGCGACGAGGGATAGGGGGAATGAAAAAGGGAAAAAAAAGTCGCGGAGGTAGTTGGAAAGAAAAGTCATTAGCGATTGTGGCCTGAGTGCACTTTTCACTGTGCAACTTCTTCCTCTCTTGCCCCACTCAGTTACTCTTTCTCTTTCTCTCTCTTTCTTGCACGAGCATTAAAATCGTTATCCTTTCGGGAAGGCATAACGAAGGCCCGGAAAAATATTTTATTACGGGTGATTATACGCGACGTCCGATGGATACGATACGAACAAAATGAATTATTATCACGGATCTTTTACAAAATTGGAATTGTCGGCTCCCTTTTTTTTTTCTTTCCTTTTTTTTATTACTATTATTCTTTTCTTTCCATTTATTTTTATGTTATTTTATTTTATTTTATTTCGTTTTATTTTGTTTTATTTTATTTTATTTTTATTGTCAGAGAAATGTCACGTTCGTCGAGATTAATGAAGGCGTTGCACAGCGGCCGAACAATGATCGATCTCTTAATTAATGAGGTTACAAATCAATTAGCGATCTACGCGTCGGGCTAATTAATTTCTTTGTTAGTGCATTGGCGATTCCTCGATAGTCGCGATACGATTCACGCAAGCGCGTCAATTCCTCGTCCCCTTCTCGCAGTCTCGTTTGATCGTAGCTGATGTGTGCATCTGTTATATCGCGAACCGTAGGCTAGCCCATCGGCCTCCCGATACATTCGTAACAATACTGTAGAATCGAAAGTGTATTGTCGACCGTATAATGGAAGCACTTTGCGACAAATTGGTTGTTCTGCTAGTAGGATATGCTACCGAGTCCAACGTTCTTTCTCTTTAAAAGACCACTGTTCAAATATTTTCTAATTCGAGAGTTTTAGTTTTATTTAAAAATTGAGAACGATCAATTACCTTTCCTTCCTTTTCAATGTTTATGATTTGAATTAATTTAAGTTAAGGTCAAAGAATAATTTTTATATTATATGCTTGTGCAATAATATTGTTTTTCTATTTCTCTTTTTGTCGATAATGAATTTTTATTTCGATCTACTGTTCTCTTTTCTATTCGTTCTGATTTATTATCGTCAAATTGCGACATCTCTTCCTTCCTCACGATTCGCGTATTCACATTTGTCAAAGGATTGACGATCTCGTTATAGAACTGGAGAAAATCGGTGGACAAAATCGATTTTAACGTATCATCGAATTCGTTGGCGAGTGCTCTTTAAAATATAGCCGCTTGCGATTCGGGGTGGATAGGCTTAAAGCAAATATTTATGTTCGACTAGGAAAGTCGACGTTGATCGTATGATTAATGGTGATCCCCTAAAGTCGAATATGCCTTGAATTTAGATGTGAGCCTTATTACATTTCCCCTCTCTGAATCCTTTACTGAACCTCTAATCTGCTCACGACCAGTATAAATACGTTTCTACGAATTAGAAATTCTCTTGGAAAAGCTAATCTAATATACGAAAACAATTAACTCTTTCTCTTTTGTAGGGAGAACAAAGTCTAGGAAAGGTTATATTTCTTGAGTATCTAAGAGAGGGTAGTAAATAGACGTATCTAGTCGAATGAAACTTTTAATAATTATCGTGGCAATTAGAGGGACATCTTTTAATTATTTTTACAAACTTATCTGGTGATAGCTTTATTGTCATCTAGAAAATTGGTAAACGCTTTGCGAACTCTTTGAATCAAAGAAGAAAAGGGAGATGGAGGAGAGAAATAGAGAGACAGCAAAAAAAAAAAAGAAAGATAGGAATATCAACGTGATTTAATCTTACGGAGAATAGTTTTTATCCAAGCTGTTGGTAGGTCGACGTCACGAAAAAAGCTCGTTGTTTCCAAAGATACCCTCGTTTATTGCTCTTTCGAGCTCATAGCTCGTCGACAGTTTCGAAACAAAGGGAAGATGTAGAGTCGGTACGCGTCCTACCGAGAGAGCGAGTTTTAGCCGATAGTTTTTATTTCGTCAGCTTTGTGAGTGTTGAAAGAGAAAGAGGGATAGAAAAATAGAAAAAAGAGAGAGAGAGAGAGAGAGAGAGAGAGAAAGAGAGAAGGAGAGAGAAAGAGAAAGAACACGTATGTGTCTGCATGTGTATAGGTGTGTCTATACGTCCGTATGTGTACGTACTCGTTCACCAAACGCTATAGCTGGCATCGATAGGGCGCTCACGCGGGCTCAACTGTAAATCGTCGTGATTTAGGGGATGAACGACATATTGGGCAATGCATGGGGCTCGAAGTAGGGGGGTGGTAAGGCCGGCGTATAGTATAGGAGCGTCGCGTATGGTATGGCAGCGGCGTACCTGCAGCGACGCGATGCATGATGCATCGTCCCTAGACGAACGTAGATACGTCTCGCGCCCGATTTGTCCATCGGACTTTTGGGGAAGAGTAGAGGCTTGCCTCTTTCTACCAGCCAATCGACCACCGCCTCTACTCGTCAATAATTTTAATCACGATAATTTTTATCATGACGTTATTGATTCAGTTAAATCGAAAAATTTGACTGAAAAATATATTCGAAGATTGTTCGGAATCTTGGTTTCAAGTAAATCTTGTTTCTATTTTTCTGCTCGTCTTTGTCTTTGTCTCACTCTCTTTCTTTCTATCTCTATTTCTCTTTGTCTCCCTTTCTCTTTATCTTTGTTTCTGGCTCTTCTTTCTCTCTCTGTCTCTATTTCTCTCCGTCTGTCTTCTTTTTTCCCTGTCTTTATTTCTGGTCCTGCATCTCTCTCTCTCTCTCTCTCTATCTCTTTATCTCTTTACATCTCTCTTTCTCTCTCTCTCTCTCTCTCTCTCTCTCTCTCTCTCTTTCTTGGAGATCTGCTTTTACTCTTTTCCATCCTTGTGAATGGTTGTCTCATGTACATTGAATCAGCTTAATTAAATGGTCTCTAGGTAGAGCATGATTCCCCGCCTTGCCGACGATCGACAGCATTTGCGCGTTCGCGTGGCTCTATATATGTTCTCTATACCTACGAGAAATCAAGAGAGAGGGAGAGAAACAGATAGATAGATAGATAGATAGATAGATAGAGAGAGAGAGAGAGAGAGAGAGAGAGAGAGAGAGCTGTATACACAGCTATCGTGTATCCATCAGCGTGCGTGGTGGCGCGATGCCAAATTGATGCTGTTTGCCGTCGCTCTAAGCCTCAATCTGCCCGGTTGTACCGGCACGATCCTAACATGCGCGCGCTAAGCTCGTCGCATTATGGATACGACGTATCTAACGGCATAGCCGGTACTCTCCGGTAGTGGTGAAGC
Source organism: Vespa mandarinia (assembly GCF_050613455.1). NCBI lineage: Eukaryota > Metazoa > Arthropoda > Insecta > Hymenoptera > Vespidae > Vespa > Vespa mandarinia. The sequence continues at coordinate 5,911,934 of NC_140812.1, read as the reverse complement.
GCTATCGCGCCACAATATCCGTGCTCTTCTCTCTCTCTTTCTCTCTCTTTTTCTCCTCTAACTTATAGTTGAGTTCTCTTTCCCTTCACCTACTCGTATACACATCCTTCTAAGAGCGCCGACTATTTACAGCTAGTGCAATCCCGAATCCTTTAGCGGCTTGATGCGCGAGGCGAGAGTGACAAACCGATAGAACGCTTTGACGCTTCTGAGAGAGAGTGAGAGAGTAAGAGAGAGAGAGAGAGAGAGAACTTTAGTCGAAACGACCGAGCGGTTAAACGGGGTACATATTTACGTCGCGGTGTAATAGAGAAAGTTCCGGAGGAAAGCCAACGCCAATGAGCCTCGAATCTACCGCTTTTCAGCAAAACTAAAGTGGATCTTGCGATTATGATCGATTGAGATATACGAAACAGGAGAGAAATACAGATGAGAGAGAAGTAGACATTACGTTCGATGGTTAAGGATCTATTCTTTATTTTATCTTCTATTATTTTCTGAATTCGTTAAAGCAATCTATTTTTTTCTTCCCGATTCCAAGCACATTCGTAAGATTCATTTCTTTTCTTTACAAAGTGAGATTCGAAAAAGATAAAGAGAAAGAGAGAGAGAGAGAGAGAGAGAGAGAGGAGAGAGAGAGAGAGAGAGAGAGGAGAGAGACAGAGAGAAGGAAAGAATAAAAATACTCAGAGATCTGAATAATAATCCAATGATTAAAGATTATATTACTTCGTGGTAATATTTTCTTTTCTCCACATTTTCTAATTGGATCTCCGAGTGTTCGCTCGTTTATTAGCCAACACTCGATACTATATCCCAGTTCCGACTGAATTCTTCCTGGGGGAAATTCACTAGATTTCTCGCGAATAATACTCGTCGATTCGTCGCGACGATGTCGGTGGGAGGACCGACTCGAGAAGATTGAGAACGTTACGTTGCTTAATGCGAGATGACATTGATGGAACGACGAGGACGTTAGGATGTACGAAAAATTAATCTTATCTCGGATCATTGGTCCTTGGATCGGGCGGCGATTACATGGCAAATGTTTGCCCGTGGTCTGAGCGGCGTTGAGTATCGACCAGCTTCTTCGAGTAGGAAGCATCTCCCTTCTCCTTCTTCTTCTTCTTCTTCTTTATCATCTCCACTTCCACCTACTACTTATTCTCCTCCTCCTGCTTCTCCTCCTCTTTCTTCTCTTACTCTCAATCGAGTCTAGCTTTCCTATCGGAAGAGATCCCGTTTTCGTGGAAAAGAAGCAACGGAGGATATGGAGAGATGGAGTGAGACGAGAACGGTGAGAGAAAAGAACAAGAGGAAATGCTTTTTTTACGATTATCGAGAAGAGGATCGAGATTACGGTCTTCTCTAGAAAATCTGTGCACATCGTCTTTGCTATCTGCCTTCTTTCTCTTCTTCCTTCTCCTTCTCTCTCTTTCTCTCTCTCTCTCTCTCTCTCTCTCTTTGTTTTTCGAGAAGGGCAATATGAAAAACGTTTCGACAAAAAATGACAAAGTAACTTTTAACTTCAGGGATAATAAAAATGACGACTCTATTGCGTGAGTTTTCGTAAAAAGAAGGACATCGTAGTTTCGTCACGGAATGTCGTCTCATTATTTCTAAAAATTGACGTCTCACTTCGAATTTCGAAATCACGAAAAAATGAGCTTTCTCTTTCTCAAATCTTCCATTGTTTTTTTTCTCTTTCTAAAGAACGGATAGTTTCGTCATTCTATTTTCTCCCGTTTTCTTTTCTTTAAAACTATCCCCGATACACTGTTACGAGGCTCGTTGAGTCATGTTTATCGATTCGGTTAGGTTCGCGTGACGCGCGTTATTTCTTCGAAACTAACGACGGACGCATTAATGCGTAGCACGATGCAACGGGCTACGATAGATATTCGCTCGTGCAGAAGCGAGTCAAAGAAAGCCGC
>NC_140812.1:5712500-5905000 GCF_050613455.1 Vespa mandarinia | reverse complement strand
GAAATTGAAGACAGAGAGGATCGAAAGAGCGAGAGAGATGGGTCTGTTGTCGTGTTGGGGGAAGGGTGTCTTTTTCGAGATAAGACCGATCGCTTGCATTGATCAGTAAGGAGCATGTAGGGTTGGTTAGTCAAACTTGCTCCCCTTCTTTTGTCCTTCTCACTGTCCTAAATTATTTTTGCCCATACACAATACAATCAAGAATATTATATTCTTATAATATTCCTTGAACATAGATTTCTTGATACGCGATCAGTTGTAGGAACATGCAATGCATACTAAGATTCTGATTTGGACATTACAATTAACTAATGGACTGGTATTGCCGGTCGAACTTGCGCAAAGTTCTCTGCTCGAAACTACCTGAACAACTTTGCGTTCCGAGATCCATTTTAGAAATAGTGCTTTCTCGTTATCGGTCATCCTATCAATTCTCTCTACATCCCTATTTATCTTTCCTCGAGTTTTCGGCGAATCGATTGATCGGTCGTCCAGGTTGGAAGGAATAATAATAATAAAAAAGTAAAGCCGGAGTTGTCGCTCGAAGAAGCGATCGGCCACATTGAATTTTTCATCGAACGATCTACCTAAGGCTGTCACTTTACCGATGACAAAGCGATAGATTTCAAGGCGAAGATTTCCAGGCTCCATGGATTCTCGGTTCTTGCAAGAAAAGAGAAGAAAATGAAGAGCGAGGGTGAAACTTGCAGAGTGGGAGGAAGGGTAGTTGAAAAAAGTTGATGAGTGATTTATAATAGGAAGAATAATGGAAAGTGGGTTGGCCGGAGAACGCTGCTGAAAGGAGGGTGAGTGAGGGTTGAAAGAGGAGAGAGGGAAGCCGCGTCGACGGCTCGTTTATTAGTGGAGCACACTCTCTCCCTCTCTCTTTCTCTTTATACTTTACTACTGCCGTGGCCGCTGGGTCCACGGCCCAACAGAGTTGTAATTAATTACCAAAGTAATTATCTGATGATTTAGGAACTCACCCTCCCCTTCACCCCTGCCCCTCCCCTCCTCCCCAACTCTGCCTACTTTCTACTCTCACACCTCTAGATTAACACGCCGAAACTCAAACGAATTACTATTATGCATATTCGAAAACTAACCACCGGCGGCAGTAAGGCGCGAGTTTTGAGGCCGTGGGAGGAGTCAAAAGGAGTGCTTTGGTGAAATCGAGAGGCGACGAGAAGGAACGCGCGCCGAGCTCTGGAAAGTTTCCACTTCGTTCCTGCGAACCGATTCGAGTTTGGCAATCAAACGGTATTACATTACACAATGCTCTTTCTTATTATTATTTCATCGATCGATAGATCGATCGATCTGTCTGTCTTCCTATTTCTCTTTCAAATTCTTTTTCTTTTTGTACGAACGACGTATATTTTTTTTTCGCTACAAATCGCTTTCAATATAACCTTTAATATGATCCATTAATTTAGTTGAAAATTATTGTTAATTACTTATTAATATTTATCTGTAATTTTCAATAATATGATAGGTATCATTCAATAACTTTGTCGATAATTATAGTTTGCATTTATCAATAAGAAACCTTACAAATTCCTTTAGGTAGATACGTATATGCGTGTACGAATAAAATGCCTAATTACAGATATTTAAAACACTAAAATACAGATCGTATCTATTACACGTTTTAAAAGGAAAAAAAAGAAAGAAGAAAAAAAGAAAAAAGATCGAGAACTTGGATCGATTTCGACGTAAATCAAACGTTTGGAAAAGGAATCCTGGCGATAGTGGAAGGGTTGCTCGTTAATTAAACGCATATCACGAGGCACTTATCGATTAGAACGCCGGCCTGGCGACTAATTATATGGCGAACGCAATGTACGTTTACGCAGAAGCGAAGTGCCGTGCCGTGTCGTGTCATGCCGTTCCGTTGGATATCTATAATTGGGTACCGTGTCGTGGTCTTGTACAGCATCGAACGTCGTTCCTGTCTCCTCCGCGTGTATATCCGCCGTTACAACACTATTATGAAATCCACGAGGGTGATACGCATAGATGTGGGTTGGAAAGAGGAGTATGGAAGATCAGGGTGGCATCTAGATCGACGTTGGTGAACAGTAGGAGGATCATCGTTTGGTGATAGTGCCATTGCCCTATCGATGATTCCGTTTTCCATTGATGCTTCAGGAGGAATCCATTTGTATCTGTCATCCTTTTCTCTCTTTCTTTCTCTCTCTCTCTCTCTCTCTCTAGCTCATTATTTTTCCTCTCTTATCCTTTCTACTTTATGAAGAAGCACCAATCTCGAAAAATCCATTTACTCTCAGCGAAATGTATTTACTCGATCTATTTAGAACCGCAAAGTCTAAAATTTATCAATATTCTTATCGAGCTTGCAACTTTATCGATACGACATCGATTTTCTTTTCGCCCGATTGATCTTTGCGATCAGAAATACGTAACGAACGTGCCGTCCGTGAAATTTCTTTGAGATCGATTGAGCGAACTAAAAACGAGATGATTCGTCGAAACTTAGAAAGGATATTTCTTCAAAAGTATCGTACATTTTTAATCGCAAATCGTTTCAAGAGATTGGACGAGATCCTTGTCTATTTGGGTAACGGAGAGCAATGAAACAGGAAGAGAGAGGGAGAGAAGAAGAAGAAGAAAAAAAAGAAGAAAAAGAAAAAAGAAAGAAAGGAAGAGAGGCAGGAAGGAAGGAAGGAGGGAATAAGAGAAGGAAGAGACTCGTTCGTCACGGTAATTCGTGTAATTTCGAGTTTGAATAATCCGCTCGATGGTTTGAGAGGTACTCGAGAATCGCATTTCGTTCGAGCCGACCAGGAACAGCAACGAGTCGCGCGATTTTCGACTTTCCTTTCACCTGCGGCGTGAATTCTCTATCTCTTTTTCTCTCTTTCTCCCTTTACTTCTCTACCTTCTCTCGAAGCACCCTTTTCTTCCTTCCGGCTTCGCCGTTAATGAGCGAGCCGAAGATCCAGCTTTTCTCTCTCTTTCTTTTTCTCTTTCTCTCTTTCTATCTTTTCTCTTTCTCTCTTGCTAGCAGAGTTTGAGGTCATTAGCGGCAAGGACGGTTTGAGGGAGAAGGGAGAGAACGGGAATCAGGCGAGCTTATGTCGTTTTCCATTAATCGCAGAACGCGCGCGCGATAGAGAGAGGGAGAGAGAAAGAGAGAGAGAGAGAGAGAGAGAGAGAGAGAGTCGGTGGTCCGTATCCACCACCAGGCACACCTGCCAACTTAACCAACGAGGGGCTCGGTGACAAACTGCACCGTGCGGAACTTTCCACTGAACACCGACGGCTGCTACTAGCAGAGAGGAAGTCGGGAGATAGGAATTCAGAGAGGGAAAGCGCATCATAGCTATAGTGAGAGAAGGATAGAGAGAGAGAGAGAGAGAGAGAGAGAGAGAGAGAGAGACGAAAGACAGGGCTAAGAGAAAAGAGATGGGAATGTTAAGAGAAGGATAAAGAGAGAGAGAGAGAGAGAGAGAGAGAGAGAGAGAGACTCACTGCTGAATGAAATTTAAAGTAAATAATGCAAGTTTAAACGTTTTCGCCATTGGTTCTGTCAGCGAGTATAACCCATTCGTATCTTCTCTTTCTCTCTCTCTCTCTCTTTTTCTCTTTCTCGCTCTCTTTCTTTCTCTTTCTCCCTTTCGCAGAGTTACCCCTCACCCTCGGCACGAAGCCATCACCCGCGGAGAGTATTTACAGCCTCGAAGTGGTCTGTCGCTTTCACGTCGCGCCGGTGCCGGGCGCCAAGCCCATTAAAGAAATCGATTCCCCTTGCTTTTCACGCACGTATCGTCCGTCGAATTTGCCTTCGACGTGCCTTCGCTATTGAACCTGCCCTTTTCTAGTCCTTCTAGGTTCTCTCTCTCTCTCTCTCTCTCTCTCTCTTTCTTTCTCTCCTTCTCTCTCACTCTCCTTCTATGGGCTTAGACCAATAAACTAGAGAAATCTATTCACTATCCTCTCTTCGTAGGCACGTTTCAGCAATTTTAGAATACGTCTAAGGGTAAAATTCGTGCAAATGACTCAGAGATAGCGGGAGATAGAAGAGTAAATAGTAGAGAGAGAGAGAGAGAGAAAGAAAGAGAGAGAGAAAGAAAGAGAGAGAGAAAGAAAGAGAGAGAGAGAAAGAAAGAGAGAGAGAGAGAAAGAAAGAGAGAGAGAGAAAGAAAGAGAGAGAGAGAAAGAGAGAGAGAGAAAGAAAGAGAGAGAGAGAGAAAGAAGAAAGAAGTAAAAAGAATAAGGGAACTAAAGCAACAAAGAGTATCGGATGTAAAAGTAAAGAAAGGCCGGAAGGTAGATCGGTTCAGAGGGTGGTTTGATAACCACCCTCTTGTGTGAATCATGCGTACCGATCTATACATGTGTATATATGTATATGTATATTCGTGCGGTCGGCCGTAGTCTTCTGTATAAAACATTCAAAAGGGTGTTTTTATTTCGGTGCGATTCAATGCATTCTATAGTGAAGGTTCGTTTTCCTGGTCGGCTGACGATGTGTTCTTTCGCTCTTCTTCTTCATCTACCTGCGATCGACGCATCAACACTCCCTTCCAACCCTTTCCAACCTCCTACCAAACTAAAGGCTACACAACCACAGCAACAGCAACAGCAACAGAAATGGTAGTAACCTCGTCGACGTGCACCACCAACCACCCCCTCTCTATCCATCCTTCCAACCTCTCCTACTTTCACCTTTACGCCGGTCAAGCGCATTTCCTGGCTGCATTTCAAATTGATGGATTTACTAGGGAGGGAAGGAAAAAAGAAATGGGAAATGGAGAAAGGGTGGATGTTCGCGTCAGTGTGCATGAATGCTCCTATGTGTGACAAAGAAAGATAGATAGATAGATAGATAGATAGAGAGAGAGAGAGAGAGAGAGAGAGAGAGGGAGAGAGAGAAAGAGAGAGAGAGAGAGGTTGCAAGTTCGAACGGAAAAGTGGTAGCAACCCTCCCGTTATTTCGCGCGAAATGCTCCGAGCGTCGATCCACATGCACGTCTATTTAAATAGTTTTGTATAATTTTCAAGCTCTCTTGGCCCAGTGGCGGTACCACCGGCAGTCCACGTTGTAGTTTAAATATAAATCTCTGCATACATATATACATATATCGAGTTGAACGCGACGAGCGATCCTCGATGGACGAACTTTTGACATGTTCTGCTTTCAAGTAGAAATTTCTCTCCTCGTGGCCCGAGGCCACGTGTAACCTCGGGAAATTTGAATGCTCGCTTTCGAGACGTTTTGATAAATAACTGACGTGAGCGTGGATCGCGTGGAACGTTTGTGAACGAAAGAGAGCGACAGAGATAGACAGGCAGAAAGAGAGAGAGAGAGAGAGAGAGAGAGAGAGAGAGAGAAAGAGAGAGAGAGAGAGAGAGAACAATTTGCGGTCGAAGCAGTCGCAACGCTCGGACTATAAAATGTATTTGAGATAAATATTATACGTGGACGATGCTGCTTAAAATGAAAAAGAGATCTCGAATAGAAAATATTTTTAATTCGAGGAACTTTTATTTCGCTGTTGGATGTGCTGGACAAGCAATATGTCGCTTTGTCCTCTCTCCAAGTAATTATCACGGTCAAATGTAATTAACTATCGACGCTGATGACGCTACTTTTTCATTTTCTTTTAATTCTTTTTCTCTACGAGATTCCACGTCGAATAATTCAAGAGAAATGGACTCGTCTATGCCTCTGACCCGTTGAAATCGTAATGATATAGAAAGAGAAAAGAGAGAGAGAGAAAGAGAGAAGGAAAGAGAGAGAGAGGAAGAGAGAGAGAAGGAAAGAGAGAGAGAGAGAAGGAAAGAGAGAGAGAGAGAAGGAAAGAGAGAGAGAGAGAGAGAGAAGGAAAGAGAGAGAGAGAGAGAGAAGGAAAGAGAGAGAGGAAAAGAGAGATAGAGGTAGAGGGAGAATGAGATAAAAACGATATACATAGCACTCTCTATCCTTATCTGTCTCATTTTCTCTTTCTCATACAGCTAACGAATAATTAAGCCTATGAATGTAGGCACGGTATACTTAACAGCTCTCCGATTAAACGCAAACGTATTCTTGTATAGTGAAATGAAATTTTCACGAGTCAATCTTTAGCTAACCGAAAGAACGCGTTCCTTTGTTTAATTAATCTTTGATCTTAGAGAATCTTTAAGGAAGTAGTCGAATTAAATGGGGGGATGTTAAAACAAGGTAAGACAAAGAAAAGGAGGATGAAGTATTCGGTTAGTGGAATAACTCGCGCTTCGATAAGCCTTCCCGATTGGTTTACGAAAACGATAACGTTGGAGAAAGCTATTTGTTCGGAGTTATATTACACTCTCGGTTATACGTCGGTACTTATTACATGCAATTTCGTTAGCGATCTTCTACCTACGTGCTTTCGCCGTTTATTATCCTAGAAATTTCACCGAACGACGACGGTCGGGTCCTCGTAAAAAAGCGTCGTTTGTAGAAAGCGTCAAACGTTGAATTTAACTTAGTTATGTATGCATCTATATACGTAGATATGTATTATATATATATATATATATATATATATATATATAATATATATCTACATATATACACACCTTGGAGAATTGAGTTTGAAATATGAAAAATCATGAGGCAAGATGAAATGAGATAGAGCTCAACCGAATCCCGATACTAGAACTAATCAAAATTTTATTCTTTACGTTTTAGAATCAATTTCTAAAGGTTCGCATACATATATAGCACGATATAACGTATAGATACATATAAGTTATCATACCTTCGAAAAATTATCCTTCTACCTCTTGGATTTTGATCGCAATTTCTTTTCATCCGGGTCTGGATATTTCATTGGATTCCTCGATCGAGAAGAACTCTACGCCCTAAGAAAATTGTTAAACGCCCGGCCACGCTGGCTATTCCGTTCGAAATTGCTGAGCAAAATAGGAACGTCAGTTAAGACAGATTTTATGGCCTGTCAGCCGACGACTTTTAGGAACGGAACGTTCGATGTCCTTTGTTCGTCGTCCTGGGATCGAGTTTAGAAGGAAGAAGGCTGTCGAGGGTGGTGACGGTAGTAGAGGTGGTAGTAGAGGTGGTAGTAGAGGTGGAGGTGGAGCTGCAGGTGGTGATGGGTGGTGGCAGAGACTACAGTAGTAGTGAAGGGGTTGTAGGGGTGGAATATAACGTAAAATCGCTCGTTCAGTGCCGAACAAAGCGATCCATCGCTCAACCCTCTCCTCCCATCTTCGTGAGGGTTAATAATGGAATTATGAATCGCGTCGCGGCTAAACTTAATGCGATTTCCCTGTAAACCCAGCGTAAGCGTCCTGGGCCGATCAATGCGCCCGTTATGACTCGGATATATCTTCAGAGGCTTCCATCGTTTCGCGAGACGCAAACTACGCGGATTCGTTCCTACGAACGATCGTCGCCGTGTATAAATTAAGGTCACGCTAAAAAAGTATGTAGCATGCATTAAAATGTAAATCGATATTTTCCCCGACCTCTTTGTTTTCCCTCTCTCTCTCTCTCTCTTTCTCTCTCTCTCTCTTACGCACTCTCTTTTTTTCATTTTCTTTCAGTCAGAGTATTTTTATGTTCGTATATCGACGGCGTATATTCACGCACTACGCTCTCTCTCTCTCTCTCTCTCTCTCTCGCTCTCTCTCTTTCCCTCTTCTTTTACCTGCAAACGAAACGTTAAAAAGATCAAGGATATCGATCGAGTCAAATGGTATCGTTTAAATGTTAAACGTATGATACAAATCTTATTGTTTTTCTCAACACTATTTATTCTCTCTCTTTCTCTTTCTTACTTCATTTTTAATTTATGTATACTTATATATTATATACGCGATAATTGCTTTGATTTTCCCCACATAAAAATTGATTCTCATCGATCGACTTATACGATATTGAATATATAATATTAATGTTTCCTAAATTCCAATCTCCCATATATATTCTTTATTTTCCGCATGATCAACTGATACTCGTTATTAAATATAGGATTAAACAAATAATCGATATAACTCTATATATAATGGTAAAACAGATTTGAGAGTTGGGAAAGCTTAAGACGGCGTAACAGTTAAAAAGTATAGAGGTGAAGTGGTATGAACTGGTTATCATAATGTAATTGCGTTTCGTTAATAAACCGACGAAGAATACGAAAAAGAAGAAGAAAGAGAGAGAGAGAGAGAGAGAGAGAGAGAGAGGAAAGGAGGAGGTACGAGTAACGCCAGGCGAGTATTTTACTCGGCCATTAAATGAATTTATCTCTCGTACCTCGTAAAAGCGCGTTAATAAAGCCACATTGGGGTCAGTCTAGTGCGTAGCGAAGCAACGAGAGGAGTGTGCACTTTGAATCTTTTTCTCTCTCTCTTTTTCTTTTTCTTCTTTTCTGCCTGTCTCTCTTTCTCTTTCTCTCTCTCTCTCTCCTTTTCTTTCTTTTACCTCGCTTAGTCCTCCCTCCATCCATAGAAAAATCGACTCGAGGATATTTTCAAAAGAATCATTCTTGCGTGCCGTCTCGTTATCGCTTAAACTCGCGGTACACAGACCGGCTATAAAAATTCTCGAATTCCTAATTTGCTGCGCGTGGTGGACGCAAAACGACATTAAACATAGCATAGCCTTTGGCCCTAGTCGGTGAGAAAATTAAAAATTTGTATTTCTGTCTGCTTTCGAGTAACGAGCTATGCGAAATATCTGCAATTTTCTTTATGAAGAAGAAAAATAAATGAAAGAGGATAAAAAAAAGAAAAAGAAAAAGAAAAAGAAAAAGAAAAGAAACGTAAGAGAAAACGTTATTGAGGCATATCGTTGTCATTAGAAGGAACCAGAGACCGTTTCTTTTCTCCGAATGCGTCCGCACTTTGCATAGAAATTTTTGAAAGTAAACATTAGTCCGTAAGGGAAGAACGTTTAATTCAACTGATTACTGAAACAGTAACACCAGCAGTAACGCCAGTAACATTAACAGTAGTAGTAACAATAGCAGCAATAGCAGTAGCAGTCACAACAATAGTCGCGAATATCGATCGAACTTTCTTTCTTCGTCGAATAATTCTCTTCGCCATTGCCATAATCAAATATAAAGCTGGATGTCCGCAAACAAGAATCTCGCACGCGAGAGTCGTACAAGTTACGGTAACCTTGACTCGATTATCGAATCTGTTATCGCGATCGTATTTGCCGTGTAAGCAGAAAGAGAGAGTGAGAGAGAAAGAGAGAGAGAGTAGTCGTTCTCGTTTACGGCGGACAAGTCATCGAATCGCAGGGTAAACTCGAGAGGGCCATGGAAGCCAGCGGCTAATTTTCTGGCGATAACGCGATTAAATGTCTTTCGATAGGGCGACGATAAATAATAAGGCCGGTGTACACGCGAACGAATAAATTATTCTCGATTATTGCGAGAGAAGCTTGTGGGAACATTATATATTTTAGTCGAAACTTTGACGAGTATAGTGGACGTTCTTTTTTCATATTCTAACATTTTCCTTTGATAACGAATAGAAAAAAACTTGATCTAAATGATATGACGAACTTGATCGAAATAAAATATAATTCGTTATACGCTATCTGAAAATCCTGATAAGATGATTAAGACGCACTGGATGTAATTTGATTTAAAAACATGTGATCAACATATTTTTTCTTTCTTAACTGATACAAAAGCAATCACTTCTTTTCTTTCTAAATTTCATTCTTCCTCTCTGTTCAACAAACATGATCGCCTTTTCGTTGTTGGTGCGAGAGCGAATCGTTTCCGTGCCATCTCCCAGACCGAATCCTTTTGCTCATGTCAGATACATGTCGTTTCCGTTTTCCGCTTCTACTTATTCTCACCGTGCGTGGAACCACGCGAAGATGTCTTTTACTACTACTACTACTTACTGATACTATTACTACTACTAGTGCTACTGGTGCTTCTATGTTTGGCTAGCACGCGGTCACGAACGTGGCTCAATTAGAGAGACGACCGAATCTTCTCCCTGACGAAGACTTTATCGAATTTCCGCTCTCCGGCTTTTCGAACTACCCCTTCTCTCTCTATCTCTCTATCCTTGTACTCGCTCGAGACCGAAAACCGGAGCAGAATGAAACTCCCAATAGTGAACGCGTTCCGACCTGTCCATAGAATAGGAATAATAGGAATTAGCGAAGACACTGTATGTTTCGTTAAAGCTTACCAGAAAGTCGACCGAAATATTTTATTCGGGTTTCTTCTTATTATTTTCATAGCCACATACGTGACGATTATCGTTGAGGTCTTTTTTTCTGATAACGAAAAACAATTTGTTTCAATGCAATTTCATTTCAAAACGAAAAAAATATTAATATTTTTTCGCTGTCCGAAGTTCCCACATTTATATTACTTCATATTACTTCTTTATATGTTGCTTTTAATATTGTCAATCATCAAACATAATATAAAAATTTAAATAATATAATATATTTGACAATTTGTTTTTGCTAATGTAATAAAATTCTTTGAAATAGTATTTATTTCTCTCTCATAATGTTTTCACGGGATATCGTGCTTAAAATATTTCGAACAAAAGCGATCGTCATTTTGTTTCGAATTACGTTGACTGTCGAAAATTACAGCGTGAGCGACGTCATTTAATGTACACCATATTAGATAGCTTTCTAAGCGAAAGCGCATCGGGAAACGCGGTTTAGCCACAAATAAACACGGGATTTCGGTGCAACGAGCGGGTAATACCTACAAACGTACAATACACGAGCGATAGATAATCTCTCTCTCTCTCTCTCTCTCTTTCTCTCTCTCTCTCTCTCTCTTTCTTTCTGTCTCTGTCTTTCTAGTAAACGTATTCGAGCGTATCTCTTTGCAAACATATTTGAACACATAGAAATATAAACGTTTATGGTATATATGATATATAGATATAGCTATCGTATATTTTAGAGAGTAGAGAAATGTGTACCGTCTCTAAAATCCCCTAGCAGCGCGTTCGTCATTCTCTCTAAACAGTCGACAGGATAACATTATTACCGTGCCAGTACAAAGCTTGCCTTTCTTGTGGCCACATGTTACGCTTGATTATTTTCCTTAATTAATGTACAATCTCATAAATAGCGTTAAATGCGATAACTATCAATACGCACGATCGTATGCTCCATTAATCCTAGGTCAATCTATAAAGTTTTATGGCGAGCTCGCGCGATTTCTTCATTATGTGTTCGCGAAATTCCCAAAAGGGCCATAGTTTTAACGAAAGACAATGATATCGCGATGATCGCGCAACTGGATCGTTCGGGATTCTCTCTGTGGAATACCGCGAATCTTTCGACTTTCGGAAGAAGAGACGCGTAAAATCCTGTAATGGCCGATGGTTATCTCTTAATGCGATTTTGGCGTCGATACCACGTTCCCACCGTGTCCCTCTTTCCACGGTTAGCTCGATCTTGGAAAAGGAATGGAAGATATCGAAGAGCCTCGTTCGGTGAAGACTTTTCAGATGAAATATTCAAAATTAACCGAGGGATAAAGAACGGCATAATGGAGTTGGAAATAAATGGTGAACGATCATAAAGAGAAAGAAAGATAAAGAGGAAGAGAGAGAAAAGGGAGAAAGAGAAAGAGAGAGAGAGAAAGAAAGAGATAGGGGAGGGAAGAGAGATAAAGCAAAGATAGAAAAGTAACAGCGTTTATTCACTAACGCATTCCAAAGCGATATCTCCGAAGCGTCAAAGAAAATAGCTTCGAAAGATTGGAGATTGTTCCGTTTCCTTCCAAGACGGCTCGTCTTTCTCGTCAGCATGAAATCGTCTGACATAACAAAGCGGTGTAAGTATCCCACGGGATATGGCGGCCAAGGGACGTCCCCGTCATCCCGAGTTCTCACGGATGAGAAAATAAATTCGTGTCAAGACAAATAAGCACGCTCGACGCCTTTTCTTCCTTCTTATCTCTCTCTCTCTCTCTCTCTCTCTCTCTCTCTCTGTCTTTCTCTCGTTTTCTCTCTCTCTCTCTCTCTCTCTCTCTTTCTATTTCTCTTAGCAGGCGTTTGTGTCCAGCTGCCTATCGTTCTCAATCTCTCTTTAAGCCTCATCTTCCTCTTTTCTCTCTCTCTCTCTTTCTTATTTTCTTACTCTCTCCGTTTCATCTAATTTTTCCTGGAGCTTTCCTTATCCCAGGAGAGAGAAACACTGTCGTCGTGGTTGCCATCTCGGAGACTTCACGGACGTTCCTTCTTCTACTTTTTTCGCGTCACTGGAACGTCCTTCAACTATCTTTTTTCGTTTCTTCTTCTTCCCACTTCTTTTTCATACAGACAGACCGTAAAGGCGGATACATTCACGTATACTTACGCCTTTGATAATACGAGCTAAGCGATTCGTACGCCTGAGTTTTTCGTTATTCTTCGAGCGTACGTTTTTTGCATCCACTCGGCCGTTCTTCCAGCCTCCCTTTCTCTCGATTTCCCGCTCCACTTTGCCACTCGCCAATATTTGCTCCCACCCTAGGACTTATCGGGAGGTAGAACGCAGAGACGCTGCGGAGGCAGCCCGCAGCAGCAGCAGCAGCAGCAGCAGCAGCAGCAGCAGCAGCAGCAGCAGCAGCCCGCAGCAGCAGCAGCAGCAGCAGCACCAGCAGTAGCAGCAGCAGCAGCAGTAGTAGCAGTAGCAGCAGACAGAAGCTCGGAGAAACCAGCAGCCCGTTGGGTATTGGCTCTCCGAATGGTAAAGTCAGTGTTCTCCTCGAACACGCTGCCGAGCTAAGTTAGTCTGATTTGTGCAAACTCGACTCTTCCCTTCTCCCTCTCTCTCTTCGTCTTCGTACCTCCCTCTCTCTCTCTCTCTCTCTCTCTTTCTCTTTCTGTTTCCTCACTATACCCTTCTAGCACCTTGCCTCGCCGTCTTCTCTGCTTCTGACTTCTACTCCTCAAGCAACCATCCCCCTACCATTTCCCCTTTCTTCCACCATTCCACTCTATCCTCTTTCTCTTCTAGCTCCTACCTATAACCTCGAGTACTCGGCACGGATTTCACATTCATCGACTTACGGTTAATTACGGTATTGGCCCCGAGACGCTGACGACCCCGACTTCCCACTCCCGATTTTACCCACTAGCTAGATATTACTCGCGTCTTCTCTCTCTCTCTCTCTCTTTCTCTCTTACTCTCACTCCATTACCGTGTCCTTGTACACCGCACTATCATGATCTGTCGTTCGATTAAAGGGGCTGCGCTCTAACTTTGCTCGCGCTAATTACGCTATAAATGCCTTCTCCTCGAACGAGTTACCGACTACCTATTTACCTATCGACCTGTCCAACTTTTTACTATGAAAATAAAGTAGTGCTGTTGAATAAGAAAATAAAAAAAAAAAAATAGAAACGGAAGGAAAAAAAAGAAGACTGCTTTTCGAATATCAGAATAACTCGAAGGGAATTAAAAACAATGCAACCTCTTAGTCCTCTTCAAACGACATTTTTGATTTCAATTATGTTCCTTTACTCTTCTGAGTTTAAAACACAGATAGATAAATTCCTTGTTCATAGGATAGATTCTCGAACGTTCATTATTATCCGCGGAAGCTTCGTTTAATTTTACGCAAGTCCTGTCTCTTTTCTAAAAGGTACTATAAGATGCTTCCAGGATGTTAAGTTCTTTCGACATCTTATTACTTTGCTCTTTACGACGGTACTTCTTCTCTTCTTCTTCTTTTTCTTCTTCTTTCCTTCCTTTCCCACCTTTTATTCGTCTCATCCTTTTCGCGTTCAGAACGCGTACACGAAGTGCACTCGGCTACGTTCGTGAGGCATTTCGACCGTTTCTTTAAACTTCAATTTGATCTGCTCGATCGGTCTCTCTTATACGGATAATACTTTCCTCCCACCTCTTCTTAAACTGTATGGCTACCTAGTCAGGCAGCTAGCTAGGTAGGTAGCTAGGTAGTTACCTAGCTAGCAACGTATCCTTTTCGGAACGAAACGTTTGAGACGTCTGCTGAGTAAGATGGAACGTCGGGCTACGATTTTTCTTGAACGAGCCTCGCAATCTAATCGCGTTCTTTCGATCGCTACCGTCATCTCAACTACCTACTTCTTTCTTTCTTTTTATTCTTCCTATATTTCGTACTAACGATGGTAGGGAGCCGAAAGAAAAATATCTTTCTGTGGTATCACGAAGAAAAAAGAAAAAGAAAAAGAAAAAGAAAAAGAAAAAGAAAAAGAAGAAAAAGTGGTTACCTGTCCTTGAAATATTCCAATCATTTTAAGGAATTCGAGTAAACGTTGCTCCGGTGTTTCAATGTTGAAACGAAAAGCGGCTAAAATCGTGGCGATAAGATAAGACCGGTGGTTTTCCACTTCGGCAACTTCCCACGTAACCGCAATAATCGTCCTACCGGACTACAGAGTCCGGAACTTGTTCCTCCCTTTTACTTCCTGTTATCGCTGTGAAAACAGAAGCTCCGTGCTCGTACGATCGATGAACTTCCATGCGTTTTGAGTCGACGAATAATATGAATTTCGCGCTTTCCGTTTTCTCAAGATGAACCATGGATGCTGATCCATCAAATGTTATTTTTTCTTCTTGTTTTCTTTTCTGTTTTTCTTTTAATTTGTTCCCTTTAGAAATAATATCATCTTTTCGTGGCAAGTGTATAACAGGAAAAGAAATAAAAATAGTCCAATCGCAATGGACCTGGAATACTATACATTTAGTTTTACATTCAAGGACACTCAGTCACTCTTTCCACATATACTTATGTATCTATCGAGCTACCTACTACGAGTTTGCTTGCAGCCAAATGGAAAAATCACGAAGGCAATCTTCCTGATGGCTGGCGGCTGCATGATTTAACGCGAAATCCTAGATCATTTCTTCCTTACCCTCCAACTTCCTCTCTCTCTTTTCTCTCTCTTTCTCTCTCTCTCTCTCTCTCTCTCTTTCCCATCGAACAGCCGCACTGATGGCGGTCGTAGCTTGCTGGCAAGCAGCGAGGTGTAATGATCTGAGAAATTGTGCCTCGATATGCAATATCGACGCGCGGCCAAAGAAGTGAACGCCTATGTACGATGTATGCGTGTACATTCGTTCGTTGCATTTAATACTTTTGTATGAATGTTTTAGTAAATCGTCGATCGTTTTCAAGCGTCTATTTTTACTTGCACTTTGTATCTACATATCTCTCTCGGTTTTTAGATTATTTCTATATTTCTGTAATTATCTCTTTCTTCGTAGATTTTTATAATTTACCGAGGTGGAAATATGTTTTTTAAATTCTAACGCTGATTGATGTTCTATATGGATAAAAACGAATTCATCTAGAGGATCTGATTAAAATGAAATTAAATTCGGAAGATATAAATGTATTGGTTTATGTGTATTCTTCGAAAAAAACATGTCAGAGAGTGAAATTCTATTGTATTAAGGATAAAAAAGATGACTCGAGGTGGAGAGATACTGCATAGTTAAATCCTCAGTAAAAAGAGGAACGGCTACTGAGGCCATGGAAAGGAAACGATCGCCATTTCCTGGTAACGTGGAGAGTCCTGATGCAATCCAGAAGCATTTGTACTTCCCAGCCAGTGTATAGTCTTCAAATCACGCGATGCTCCATTTCGAAATATTTTTGATAAAACGTACGCTATCGTTTTTTTAGCAGTGATCGTTGAAAATAAATTATTGACTCCCACTAGTGGATCTCGCGGAACGTTTTATCGTAACGATTCGTAAACGAATCGAACGAAACGATCGCCAAACGATATTTGATCAAATACACTAATGCGTTTACACGTAATGTGGTTTGAGATATAGTGCTTGCTTTGTGGAAAAGCGGTTTTATCTCTCCCCGAATAATGGTTATGAAACGTTAATCAGTTGATTACTAACGCTTCGGTGCTCGCTGTTTCATTAGCCAAGTCAAAATAATAATTATGTTATAGGCGGGATAGTAAACCTCGGGTATAATGTGCTTGTGGCTTAATCCGATGTGCGAGCCAAATAGTAGGTATTTAATACGTTTGTAGAAAAGCAACAAATGAATGGGGGGTGAAATTCGGTACGATTATGATCCACCCTTCTATACTAACTATTGAAAGTGTTACATATATATACATATATATAAGTATGTAAATATATGTATATATATGTATGTATATATATGTATATATATGTATATAAAATGTGTATATATATGTATATATATGTATATATATGTATATATATGATATCCTTCTACTAATTATAACTCGTACGATATAAAAGATCTAACGTCTTTTGATGTATAATTAATAAAATGTCGGTAGAAAATAAATCAAGTTTATTCCGAGCGATCCCTTTTGTTTGCATCCCTGACGATTAATTTTACTCCAGCTCGAAGAATAATCCCTTGTCACGTTCCGTTCTCTATCCCTTCTGAAATTCAAAAGGACTAAAAATGACAGGAAAGAAGAGAAACAGAAATTTATATATACTCGTATATATACATATATATGTATATATTTGTATATACATACATACATACACACAAAAATGTGTATATATATATATATATCTCGTTTTTTAAAACAGATTTCTCTCATTAAAATGCAGAAATTGTATAGTTTTTCTACCCTCTGTAGGCCCCTGTTTGTCCTCCAGCGATATCAAAGCAACGACACGCAAATCGGATAGGCGCGTTTTCAATCGCCATGGCACGAAGTTTGCGGGGATGTTGTTGAACGGAATAAAGGAGAGAGGAAACGAGGGAGGATGCAACGAGCGAGCTACAGAATAAGAGAGAAAGAGAAGCAGAGAGAGAGCGAGAGAGAGAGAGAGAGAGAGTACGGTGAAAATAAATTATGCACGCACTTCTCGTCCGAATGCACACGACTGGTTGGTCGGTGCTTTCCACGGGAAACGGCTTAACTGAGGGGAAAGAGTGGAAGCGTCGAAAGAGGGAGGGAGAGAGGGATGGGGAGATGCAATGGGCAGTAAAAGCGGAGGAAGAGGAAAGAGAGAGAAATAGAAAGAGAAAGAGAGAGAGAGAGAGAGGACATTTGCAGAAGGGGTTGGGCTGGGGCAAGGGGTGAGCCATACAGTGGTGGCAGAGCACTGCAGGAAACTGAAACGTGGCCAAATCGAAATTAACTCGCGCGTAACAAAGCCGCGACTGAAATATTAATTATCTGAAAATTAGTTGGATATGGGTCACAGACGATGAATTATGTGGCTTATACTCGCGTGAATGTGTATTCCTATCCTAAATACATTACAACGAAGTACGTTCAGATCGTTCTTCTACTCTTATCTTTCGTATCATCTTTCTTGTAACTTTCAATTTCTTCATTTCTACTTTAACATGGTAATACTTTTGGAAAATCTATTCCCTTTTGGTAGTCAGGTATTCTTCGAGTACTGTATTACGCTTTAAACACGATAGAATGCACTTGTTCTCTCTCTCTCTCTCTCCCTCTCTCGCTCTCTTGCTTTCATTTCTCTCGATTTTCCGTCTCTCCGTTTCCTTCGGAGTACTATGGCCTTTACTTTGACAACGATTCGCCCACCACGGTGTTACCGATACAAACTTTCTCGAAGCAGAGACATTTGCAATCGGGCGTTCCTCGTGAATGCAGGGTGTTGTCTGCCTGTCCTGTAACTTCATCAAAGTCGTTTCCAGGTACAGAGCTTCGCGTGTATACGTATGTATACTTCTCCCTTCCTCCCTCCTCCCACCTTTCCTCTCTCTCTCTTTCTCTTTCACTGTCGACGATTCAATCTGCCGGATGAGATTCCCCGTGCGGAAGAAAAATACAGTTGTCCCGGTGAATTACGATTTTTGTTTTCGCTCAACGACGTCGTTTTGTGTGCTCTCTTTTCTCTCTCTCTCTCTCTCTCTCTCTCTCTCTTCCTATGTATCTCGTTTATCGTTCTGGATCAACTTTTTCATGCGTGCATTTTCGATATACTTCCCTCTCTTGGATTATTTCCGTTTGTCACGAACTCGACACCAATCTTTCTCTGCCTCGACCGGAAGTAATTTCACATTTTCACTCTCGATTACGTTCGAATTGCGATTTACCTTGACTAATTTTGATCTTTATTTTTCATTGTTTTGCAAGAGTAATACGAGCAGTTCGTTCGTATTCTTTTTTTTTTTCCATGCCTTCGACACTCTTTCTACGTTTCGACTGCTACGTTTCGACTGCAGTTAATATTTTTGATGATCGTCTATACTATCTGCATCTATTACTACTTGTAGTAAAATAAATGTTTCACTTTCTCTATTGAAATGCGTTACGTTACCCTGGGGTTTGTTTAATATCAGTATGCGTTGAATATGCGAGCTCCCAAAGGGCAAACGAGTTTAACGATATCAGGGTCGAGAGAGGAAGAGAAAGAGGTCGAGAAATACAGTGAAAGGGGAAGAGAGAGAGAGAGAGAGAGGAAGAGGGAGAGGAAGAGGGAGAGAGAGAGAGAGTGGGAAGGAGAGGAGAGAAAGAGAGAGGAAACGCATAATGCGAGAACGACAAATCTCGCGAAGCTAACATTCAAAGTAAAGTGTAACATCGTTCCTACTCCACGTATGTACGTACATAGGTATAAATGTTCCGAATGTTAAGCGTAGGAGAGTGGCAAATGTGTGCACGGCTCGCTTAGAGAGAAGGGATGGCGCACGTTACAGACCAGACAATCACGACCACTACTAATGGAAATGACACACACCTGACTTGCGCTAACTAACATTTAGTTCGAACATGGCGTGCAGCTTCTGTTTGTTTGATTGTTTGCCAAAAGCCCGCAAATATTGGTCGATCCATTTACTATGCGCGCGGTGCACCCATTTCCAAAATGCGTTACAGCGCATACGAGCGGTGGCTTTCCGCGGTAGTAACGATTAAAAATATTTGACTTTCATTATTACATTGTTCCTGTCAGTATGCGTTGTGTTCTAAAATAACGACACTTGCACGAAATTTTAGATCAAGAGAAATGATTGATTTTTGAGGGAAGAAAAAAAAAAAGAAAAAAAGAAAAAAGAAAATAGATAGTATTGTTTTTTTTACAAAAATTATAAACGAAGATTATTCTAATAGGAGAGCGATAAGAAAAATTGTACTGATCAAAAGAAAAAAGAAAAAGAAAGGATGAAAGAAAACAAGGATAATCTAAGTTTGAGAAACTACTATTGCAAGTAATATCTGTAGGCCAATATCAAAATTTTATATTATTTCAGATCGCGTTGGAGCTGGTATTTCCTAAGTTTTATTATTCATTAGCTTTTGCTCACGTTTCCTGCAAAATCTTTCTAAAAACTCACGCTAAACTAAAATCCTTGAAATAAAAGAAAAATCTCGATGATACAAGGAAAGAAATAGGATAATGGTGAAACGTTCTCTGACTTTTTCTCATACCAACGAAACTCTTTTCAAGGCCGTTTCTCTTCGTTCCACGTAGGAAAGGAAGCGGAATATTTCGTCGGTAGCGACTTGGAAAGAGCATCCCGAACGTCCTATGCTACGTAATAAAGGGAGGTGAAGCGCAGTGAGTCAAATTACGCGAACGAGAATTTATGAAAGTGTGACGTCGGATAGTACGGCCGGTGCATTCGATGCGTTTGGCCGATGGCTTATATGACTCGTTTTGTTACCTTCGTTCACCGGATACTTTCGAAGCACGGAATCACTTTTTATTATTTCCTCGGTGTTTCCATGGTACGCGTAGTAGAAATTCTTTACTTGTACATATAAAGGTATCGTCAAAATGCATAAACGAACCTCCCGAAAGCAAACGGTTGAAATTAGGTATCCGTTTTACGATCCTCGATGCCACACTATCGTTTCGTCGACTCGTTTTCCTTGACTTTAAACGATTCGTTAAAAGTGTATTACAAAGAAACGTATACTTATGTAGGTTGGTAGTAGGTTGGTAGAATTGTTGTAAAAATCACGTTTACTCCTCTTTCCCTTTCTCTCTTTATTTCTCTCTCTCTCTCTCTCTCTTTTTCTCGTTTTCTCTTTCGTTCTCTCTTCGAAGAAATTCGAGCTTACAGGCGAAGAAAATAGTAAAAAGTGTAAAAGAAGGGAAAGGTAAAAAGAAAGGAAGAAAAAAAGAAGGAAAGGGAAGAGAAGAGAATGGAGGAGGAGTAGAAAAAGAAGAAGAAGAAGAAGAAGAAAGTAAAAGAAAATAAACAAAGGTAAAATAGATGGAACGTTTACGTAGTTTCACATTGAAATATGATTTTCTACTTTTACCTTTATAACGTCGTCCTCTCGATTTAATTGGTACGCTCGATGATACGATAAGGTAGGAATGGGCTTGTAACGCATCGGAGAAGTAGAGATTTAACGCTGGCAAGGCATGCGCTCGGGGAACGTATTGGCAAATATCGGATTTCTAAGTAGATTACGGTACTTTGATGTTACACAATGCGTTTGTGGCGGCATACCATATCGTATTTGAGGCAGTGATCCAGAATATACCGCTTTAAACCTGAATCTCTCTACGGATTCTGTCTGGCAGAAGGTTTGCTTTGTGTTCGGAGGTCGTTGTCGGATACATCAGAAGTATTTGCTTTTGAATGTACCTGAGCTTGTGCGCACGCGCACTCCACTATTGTACACCCACGGATTATACTCTTTCGATGTTCGATCGGACACAAGTTTTTGCACCGAATAAATGCTATCGACGTAGCCCAAGAGGTAAATTGATCGGCACGTTATCAGCATCGAGAGTCGATGTTTAGCTTTGTAAAGTCTCGAAAAGCCGATCGTTTCGTTCTTTTTAAAAGAAAAAAACGCCGTTAACTTAACGATTTTTACCCTTGTTTTCACGCTTCGAGAAATAGTTAGGAAAGTCGTGGAGGAAGGAGGTCAGGGTTATTTGCTAAAATGGTCTTAGCTACTAGTCTTCAATTAGACACTGAATTCCTCGTTCATCGTTCGACTTTGCGAATGGACTTTGACAACCGGCCGAAACTTTTCCCTTCTGACCTCTTCGTTTTTTATTTCCTTCTTTCTTTCTATCTTTTCTTCCTTCCTTCCTCCTTCCTTCATTTGTTCGTTCGCTCTTTTCGACTCTACTCTTAAATCCACATGGCTATTACTTCCGGAGTTCTTAACTTTTCGCGATGAAAATCTCGCAAACCGTCCGTAGTAAGAGTTCTTCGTTCTATTACGAATCTCTATAAAACGTTTCTCTCTCTCTCTCTCTCTTTCTCTCTCTCTCTCTCTCTCTCTCTCTTTTATTCGAATTGTCGACAAATTTGGATCGAGGCGACAAACAAGTACTTATACGATCGAATCGAATCTCTTGGACCGTTGCAAGCTTCGAAATTATTTCGTCGAAGTAGATTCGATAGAAAGACACAAGGGAGAAAAGAACGAGAAGCAAGAGAGGAAAAGAGAAAGAAAGAAAGAGAAACACAAAGAGAAAGAGAGGAAGAGAGAGAGAGAGAAAGAGAGAGAGAGAGAGAGAGAGAGAGAGAGATAGAGAGAGAGAGAGAGAGAGCATCAGCAGCGTTGTTTCTCGCGACTGCACCGTGGAAATCGAATTCAGTTATTCTTCGCAGGTCTCACGTGGAATTGGGAAGTCTGGAAATATTGGAGAAACGACCTGGTGAAGAAGAATCGCGATACGGTTAGTCGACAAGGAAGAGAAAGAAAGATAGAAAAAGAGAGAAAAAGAGAGAGAGAGAGAGAGAGAGAAGGAAAGGAAAAGGGTTGGGAGAAAGGATCTCGGATCAGGATGGGGGATATTAAAGGTCGAGAGTTGAAACACTCGGTAGAGAATATGTGACTTGAAGGCGCTTCTATTCTCCACTCATTTGGTATTCCGTGGGACGCCTATACCTCCCTATCTATTACCCCCAACTTTCTTCAATCTAGGCGTTTTGCTCTCCTTTTACCGATTTATGGATCCTCCTGCCTCACCACGGGGTTTAGCCTTGTTTGAATTACCAACTCGGTAAGGTGGTTAGGTACTTGCCTACCAAACTTTTTAGCCTGCGTTCGCTAAGCTTCGCTTCCGGGCTATTTTCAAATACCGCGCAAAGTGAAGTCTGGATGGGGTGGAATGACGGTGGTGTGTTGGTTGGGAATGAGGAGTGACGAAGGGAAAAACGGAGGAGAAATGAAGGGAGAAAGAAATAGAGAGAGAGATGAGGAAGGCCGACTTCATTCTCCTGCCCTTTCCTTCCTTATTCCCATAATATCTCTCCTTTGAACTCGCGATGAAAAAAACCGAGGGTAAAAAGCAACCATGCCTTGCTTCTCTTCTTTGACCAACACGAAGTAGTAGACTAACGTTGGCTGGGTTGCTGGCTGGGTTGCTGGGTTGCTAGCTTGCTGGTTGACTGGCTGGCTAGCTAGCTGGCTGGTTGGTGTCGCTGTCGTTATCGTTACCAGAACGCTGTCCTCGGCACGCTTACAAAAAGCACGAATGAGCGAAGTCCGATATTTCCAACCCTTCGCGGCTCTTATTGACACCTTATCCTTCGTCTTTGTTAAAGTTACCCTTCGTGCTTACTATCAGTTCGATACTAAATCGCTATCCTCGAGCCATTTAAGATACTTTACTTCCCTTCCTGAAGGTCTTTTAATACTTTTATAATATACATTTATTGGCTATTCTATAAGGATTAATGATGTTCTAATTTCGTAGTCGATAACGGTATTCTTCAATATATTTATTTTCTTATTTATTCCTTTTTCAAGTTGGTATCATTATAAGAAAAAGTTTGATACGAGTATCGAGATATCGATATACATAACGGGTGATTATATTTGATGTCTAATGATGCAGGACGTCGTATTAAAAGAATATATAGGTACTTCAAGCATCGTTTTCCACAAGGCGAAAGGCGATGGTTTCTTCTTTGAAAGAAAAGAAGATTCCAAATCGTTCAAGAGATAAGTATCTAATGGTAAAGGTAAATTGCTACTATCGATGTGCAGGAACGAGCCGATCGCATGCCAGTGAGACGGACGAGATCGTCGTCCCTGAAGAGTAAAGCAATTTCGTGCTAGCATCGGCTTTTCTCTTGTCCTATCGGTATCGCAGTGTCGTTTAAAAGATCTACCATGCCTCTCGAAAGGTAGCTAGGTAGATAGGTAGGTAGCTAGCTAGCTAGGTAGGTAGGTAAGTAGGTAGGTAGATGCCTTCTATTTTTCGATTGTGTTCCGAGAAAATTCTGAGCAGATATCGCCTTTCCTTTCTTTTAGTTGAACACAATCACAGAGCTATATGTGAAATAGAACTGTACGGATGTTCTAAATATCCATCTAAATAAGTCACAACCCTATAAAGAAAAGATCGTGTATTCTTCCAATCAAATTTACGATCAAAATTCCGATCAAATTTACGAACTCTAAGAGATCAAAAGAACAAAAAAGAAAGAAACGAACGATTTAGAACATGGAACGAGACGATAATACTCTAAACTTTTCCGTAGATTCGTCTTTGAATTTATCTAAGTTTTTTTTGTCCTATACAAATAAAAAGAAAATTAAAAAAAAAAAATTTACGATCAATGAAAATTAGAAAGGGGAAACGAAACGAAATGTCACATTTGGTATTTCAAACGACGAATGAAAATCCTACTTGGATTTTGGAATAGTCGAGGTAGGAATCGTTGGGTGTTGGCCGAATAGCATTGGTTGAATGCGCTATTCCATGAAATGAAATTGCCAGTTGTCGGCGCTCTGTCATCGAGATTTCGGTCACTTTACGGATTATCCTCGATCGCGGATTTTAATGACCGGTGATACCAAAGCGGTTAGTAGACGTACATGACTAGATGAACGTTACTGTTATGAGCACATACAGACAGATAGAAAGAGAGATAAATAGATAGATAGATAGATAGATAGATAGATAGATAGATGGATAGAGAGAGAGAGAGAGAGAGAGAGAGAGAAAGAGAAAGAGAGTGAGAGAGAGAGAGGGATAGTGCGCGGATGTGAAATAGAAAGAGTGGGGATGGGGTGCGAGCGTGAGGGTATACGTTGCCCACGGGAAATCCCGCACCAACAAATTTCGTCGGAACTGGAATAAAAGTAATTAGAGGCATTCGTGTCGTCCTGTAATTAGCTTGTGTGTGCACTTTCCAGCACGCTACGCTCGGCGACTAATGCGATTCTTGTGACAGCGTCGTCCAATTTCATGCCGCAGTATCGTGGCCGGTTATTCCAGGAGACACGAAACGCCGTTTATCCATCTCGCGAAATAAAAGGGTGGAAGGAAAGAAAGGGAAGAGAAGTGGGGTGATGAGGATGTAGGATGAGGAAAGGGTGAGTGTCATTGTCCATTCGAAACATTTCGTTGATCTTTGAGATAAATAGGGAAATCATTTTCTTAATAGACACACGGTTGATAATGATCTATTTTATGTTAATGACACTGATGCTTCGTATACTCCTCTGTCTTTCTCTCTTTCTTAAAGAAGAAGAAGAAAACGCACTGGATTACTTCGTACGATTTTATTCGGCACGGAATCGTTTCCAGCGCGTCTTCGCAATATTCTACGACCTACTTACACCGCATTCATTATGAACGAAACCGGTCTATCCGTCTTTTATCCGCACTGTCTATCTTCTTTTCTTTGTCTCAACCCAGATCCGAGAGTCGAATACATAACGTCATCCTTGGCGATCAACTCCTTCGCTCGAAATTATTTCAAGGGTAAGAAAAAAGAAAAAAAAAAAGAAGAAGGAGAAAAAAAAGAGATGAACGAAAAAAGGAAGAAGAGACGAGAGAAAACAAGAGATAAACGTTGATTTTTCATATTT
Source organism: Vespa mandarinia (assembly GCF_050613455.1). NCBI lineage: Eukaryota > Metazoa > Arthropoda > Insecta > Hymenoptera > Vespidae > Vespa > Vespa mandarinia. The sequence goes on along the minus strand of NC_140812.1, from coordinate 5,880,277 downwards.
GTATCTAGGTAAAATCATATCGACGATATTAAAAATTTATCATCGTTGTCGCCGAACCGGAAAAGCAATCATAACGGATCAACTGGCGAACCCTTTCGTTTGTGACTGCGTTAATAATGATGTTCACGTGAGGAGAGGGCGCGGAACGGCAGTGCAAACGCTCATTACACGACGAGCATTTGAAAACGTTTCGTCAAAAGCTGAAGTGCAATCATGAGAGTGAAATCGCATTGTCCAATAAACAACTTCTCTATATTTTAGATATAAATATATATTATTTTATTAACGCATCCCTCTTAATAATCGCTAAGTAGTTTACAAGCTATCTGATTAATATCTTTTCTTTTTTTTCTTTTTCTTTTTTTTTCTTTTTCTTTTTTTTCTCTTATCACGAAATATAAATGATTGTATTTAGAAATTTCGAGTGTCTACGGTGGATTAAAATGGAAAAGAGTGCTAGAGTATCGAAGAGGATGTTGAAAATAAATTGGTATTGTCCAAAGTTGAATGTTTCTCCGGTAACTTGTTGCAAATGGTATACAGCTGTGTGACGTTGTTGCATCGCACCGATGCAGTTTTCTACGCTCCCTCGTAACTTTAGCGTAAGCTCTTTAATTTTCACGAAGGCTTAACAAGTTTCCGTCGTGGCTATGTGTAGCCAGAGGTTTTGCGTTTTACCCTTTTCTCTTTTCGGAACGACGCAAACCCTCCTCCTTCACCCTTTTCTTTTTACCCTTCGAGCGTACCAAAGCTCGGCGTCCGTTCTTGTCGTTCGAGCCACGTTGCGTTGATTCACGTTTCACATCTCCCACCGTCTCCCAACCCTTCGTTATTTCCCAGCGTGGTTTATAAATCACTATTACTTTATAAATAGAGGGCGCGCTGAATGTAATAAAGTCTGACGGCTAGTATGAGGTTACTGCAGGCATCTACGTAGGGGTAGCTAAAGATGGTAAAGGTTCATCGAGGCAATTTAAAGTCCTCACATTTGGCCGGCAAACTCTAATTATTCTCTTTTTTCTCTGTGGTCCTCTAATCTTTAAAGATTAGAAAATATATACACACACACACACACATATATATATATATATGTTCTGGTAAAAATTATACTTCCACGGAGTTTCTCCCATTTTTTATTCTTTCTTTCACGTCCTTTTTTCTCTATTCACAAAGAATACACCATCGACAAGATAGAAACGAGTTTCATTCAACGAAAAATCGTTATCGTGTCGGAAGAGTCATCGAATGTACATACATAGATTAGATACGTATATACCTATATATGAGTACGAAATATGATTTATACATGGCGACAGATCGCCCGATAACCGAATTTCCATATTATCTATCGACAAAAAAAAAGAAGATGAACGCAAATGAATCAAGATCGTTGAGCCCTTAATCCAATTTCTCCATTTTGAAAATTCCAATCAAAAAGAGAAACCAATTGTGAATAAATCGGTTAAATTATCAATTATTAGTTAAAACAATAAAGGGGGAATTAAAGAAATCGAATATTTCACAAAAAAATTGGAAAATAAACAGAACATAATATTAATAGAGCCTAATGCTTTTGTAATTGTACTACAGCGTTTCGAATTTAATGTCTATCAAGAACATTGTAATCTAGAACTCATGTCACAACGAATCTAGGATCAGACCGATTCGCTTTGGCACAAAGAGACACGATAGAAAGGGGCAACGGGCTTGACGCTAATTGCATAGTTCCGATGGACGAGAAAGGGCCCACCTCCCTCCTCCTTCTCCTCTTCCTTTCGTCTTCTTCTACGGTATCATCGACAAAGACAGTTTAATCCGTTCCGCGCTATCAGCCAAGTTGCTCGCGCGACGAATGACAATGGCGGTGGGCAACAATGGAAGAGACGATGACGAGGAACGAGAAGGTAAGTGAGAAGGAGATGAAGAGGAGGAGAAAAAAAGACTGGAGAAAAGAAGAAGAAAAATGATGATCGGTCATGTGATCGACGAATTAAAAAAAAAAAGGGAGAGAAATAGAAAATAAATAAAATAAAAACTTTTTTTGGATCTTTGAATTTTCTTTTCGTATTTTGAAATCATCGAAGTGTGTTTCCATACAATGCGGTGAAAGAGGAAGAAGAAGATGAAGAAGAAGAAGAAAACGATGATGAAGAAGAAGAAGAAGGCCGTCTCTCTTGGAGAATTAGAGGAAGTGGAGAATAGGTGCTGGGGCGTCTGAACGGGACGACAGCTTCGTACGGAACTACGGGAGAGAATTAAATGGCAAAATATCACTCAGAGCGGCGCACCGAGCGCGGTATCTGCAAGCTCCGGTATTTGAGAGAGAACGATGGCTCCTACGTGACTGAAATATTCCTTCGTAGCAGGTCGTTGGTAAGGATAGGAGAAAGGACGTCTTAGAGAGGCGAGAAAACGAGATAGAGCAAAGAGAAAGAGAGAGAGTGAGAGAGAAAGAGAGAGAGAGAGAGAAAGAGAGAGGAGAGAGATACTGACTTTCTTTGACTGTCTATGCCTGGGTGTATATATATATATATATATATATGACGACTCTCGAAGATGCAGACTAAAAATATGTCCCTGTAGGAGAATAATCCTTTCGAGATGCACGTCTCGTGAACCTACTGGCATCCTTGTTGCTCGCAGCTCTGATAAGAACGAAAATTAACTTTGGAATTTGTTTCGTAGGTAGGGAATGTGGATCTCGGGAACTCGCGAGCACGAGATTCTCTTCCTTTGAGAAAAGAGGATGATCTGTCGTAAAACGTTGGTCGTTTTAATGCTAACGATGTCGAAGAAGAAGAAGAAGAAGAAGAAGAAGAAGCAGAAGAAGAAGTAGAAGAAGTAGAAGACGAAGAAAACGAAGAAGAAGTAGTAGTAGTAGTAGTAGTAGTAGTAAAGAAGAAGAAAAAGGATGCGAGACACAAGGGAAAGGGTCGCTCGGGATTGAAAATATTTATCGAAAACTTTGATCGTGAGCGCGAGGATCTTCGTCATCGGTAGGTCAAGCGAAAAATTAAGCGCGCCTTCGCCCGAGGCAGTGGTAGTGGCGATGGCGATGGCGATGGCGATGGCGATGGCGATGGCGATGGCGATGGCGATGGTGATGCTGTTGGTGGATGTTAGGTAACCATCGGTGAAGATTAAAAGGTTCCGCGTGAGTGGCGCAAAGTATATGGTATCCCTAGGAAAAGAACGTTTTCAGAGCGTGCGCCAGAACGTGCTGCCTTTCTTTGAGCCGACGTATTAATTACAGCTATATTTCTATTTTCTTGTTTACGGATAATTTGCGAATAACTCGAGTGTTAATTAGTGTCCAGCGGTAAGCAAACGAGAGAGCGAGTGACGCGCTGTTCTCTCTCTCTCTCTCTCTCTCTCTCTCTCTTTGAGCCCTATATTTCCTCTCATCCTATCCTTATTACAGTCTTTCTCTCTCAACCTTTATCCCTTTTGCTTGTTTTACAAGGCTACAACTTTTACTCCATTTTTCTTTGATCTAATTGAAAAGCACGAGAAACATATTTTAAGTATCTACGATAGCTATCGACGCTTTCGACGCATGTTTTAAAGAAAAACTTTTATCGATCTATCGAATAAGTGAATTTTATATGAGACAAGAGTTGTAAAAATTGAAAGGTATGACTCTAACAAGAGTTAAGATCCCTTTCTTGAGATAATTGTAAAGAGGACGTTCTAGTCTTTGCTCTTAGAACGAATGAGAATTGAGAAAAGCATGCTATTGTCAAGACTCGTGGATCGTTCGTAAACGCGGAGGAGTCCGATAGTAAACTTGTTATCTCTGTCGCAACCGTTATCACGACGCACGGTTTGTATACCAATCATCACACTTTTCCCGCGTAACACTTTACAACATTTCGTTAATAATGGTCTCGTCTTAAAATGCTTACGATCTTTTATCTATCTTGCTTCGCTTATTCGTCTTTCCAATATTTTCTTTCTTTTTTTCTTTTATTTATCTCTCTCTCTCTCTCTCTCTCTCTCTCTCTCTCTCTCTTTTCCTTCTTTCATCTTTGTTTTTTCAACTTCCGCTTCGCGGTTTTCAAGAGAAATCTCATTTCCCCGGCTCGCGACGTAACTGAGCTGCATTTTCACATTTAACGAGCGCCTACGAAGAATAACGTAACGTGCTTAAATTAACAATTACGAGATAAACGGCTGGTAATTAAGGGACGTCTCCAAGGATAGCAGCAAGAACGGCTTAAGCCAAGGAAACGAATCTGTGAAATAGGATGGTGTGTGTTCGGCCATAGGGATGCGTAAAATATGGGAGAGTAATAAAGAAAGGAAATAAATGGAGAAACGGAAGAACACAAGAGAGATAGGGCTTAGAGAGAGGGAGAAAAAAGATAGAGAAAGCGAGGAAGAGTGAGGGAGAGAGAGAGAGAGAGAGAGAGAGAGAGAGAGAAAGAGAAGATAGACGAGGATGAAGAGCACGAATGCTTTTGACGGGAGGTTAAGAGGTACCTACAAAGTGTGCAAGGGTGTATAAATCATATCCAGAGATCTCCGAGAATTTGCAAGTTAATTCACCTATGCCTTTCGAGATCACTTTACATTTTTAATACCCTTCGACCTGTGAAATCTCTCTGTGAATCGTTCAATTCTTATCACCTATCTTATCTATTCCATTTCAAAATCTTGTTTGTACTTACTCCGAGAACAAGGAACGACGTTGTTCTTAAACAGCTTCGTTTGAAGAAATAAACAGCGATTAGAGAAAATCTTTTCCTCGTAAAACGTACTAATCCGATTAATACACATGTACTTACCTACATAGATAAGTATATACCTAAGAGAGAAGAGGGTGATCGCACGCAAGAATCAACGGAATACTAATGCGACTTCAGTTCGTGGTATTCGCGTTCGATTCCGCGACTCGATCGATAACAGAACGTAACTTTCTTTTTCAACTTAGCGACTTTCCCCTGGTCTCTCTCGTAAATGCCAACAGATTGAGACGGAACAATTTTCATTGATTTTTCACGTCGTTGCGTGGTACTTTTCTGAGTCTCTCTCTTTCTCTCTCTCTCTCTCTCTCTCTTCCTCTTTCTTTTTTTCCTTTCAATTGCCAGATGATTTTCAAATAAAGATGATTCAAAGGCTTAATTTCACATTCTATGAAATCGCTAAACTATGATTCATGATCCGCTATTATATCAAAGTAAAATTTATGCCGTTGAGAAATGAATAGAGAGTAAAAGAGAGATAGAGATAGGTAGATAGATAGATAGATAGATAGAGAGAGAGAGAGAGAGAGAGAGAGTGAGAAAGAAAGAGACTGTTCTCGTTACCGTTTGTAAGTATACCGTGCAGGTTTTCCGTTTGCAACCACTAGCGCCTTTTCAGCAAACGAAAGGAAAAAGCGCGTAGGCGGCTTTTACTCTCGCTGTTGCTATCTCTGCTGACGTTGCTAGCATTGCTGCTTGTATCGGAGCTTACAATAAACGATCATCAAACGGAATCTCTTTCCGACTATGGTCAATACCTCGTACCTGTAGGCTGAATGCATTTCAGTCGTGTACTCCCACAGCTTTTATCACGTTTCACGGAGATCATTTTTGCTGTTCAATAAGAGAAGCGTCTCTCTCTCTCTCTCTCTCTCTCTCTCTTTCTCTCTCTATCTCAATTTCTATATATATTTATCCTTCTACAAATTGCAACTATGTTCGTACCGACAACATTTCAGGCTTCTATTTAGTTGAGAGTGTTCCTTTTACAAAGCATGTATCATGGCTTCTTAGTGATTTAGAGTTCTTGTTGCGAACTTTCTTCGAAATTTCAATACTCTTTGCGATGACTTACGAGAGATAAATATGTGATAGATAGATAGATAGAGACAAAGAGAGGGAGAGAGAGAGAGAGAAGGAAAGGATGAAACATATTGGTCACGAATAAAAATAGGCTTTTTTAAAACGATGACAATTACCGTTTCACGATTACACGAAGGAATATAAATATATGCCTTATTCGACGACAAAGCCTTGCAAAAGCATAGAAAAGGTGCTTTTTGGAAAACAAGTTATGCAAAGTAATTTTGCGACTGGGCTGTACTGTCTTACGCCTTAGGGAGCAATAGCGTAGTCTGACCTCGCGAATATCTGACGATATCTTATGTATACTTTTCGTGCCGAGGAAATTGGACTGTTATTTCGAACGTCGAAGAAAACGCAGGCTCGCCAAAGTTCTTTCTTCTTTTCTATTATTTCTTCTTTCTTCCTTTATTGATTTCCTCTTTTCCTTTCAAAATATTCGGTTGAAAGACAGTGAAGATTTGTCTTCTAATTCAAATCTTCGTCAGGATCCAAACTCGTGTCGTATTCCATTAGAAGATCAATAATATATTTAAATAAAAAAGGAGTAAGCAATCGAAGAGAAATTTCTTTTGTTGTTACTTCCTGAGCGAAAAGGAAATAACGAAAAATGAATTTCTTCCGTTGTAAAGAAGTCCAATCGTTAAAATTACAATGTTAACAAGGCATTATTTGTGCGATCAAAGCGTGCAAGCCTTTTCTTATGATCGCTTCGTATCGGCTTCGACGGTCGTGCTTCTGTTTTAATTAAGATAAAGGCAATAATTCGATCGACGAAGCATCGACTGGCACGGCTTGTGTTACAAGCAAGGAGAAGCTCGATTTTATGCTTGCTCGCTATCAGGAACGATCTACATGAAAGCCGATAAAACGAGTTCGTTTGTATTTAACGCATCCGAGCGAGATCCTTTAATAATTTCGAAAAGTAGGCCTCTCTACTTCTAACCACTCACCCACTGCTTCTACTCGCTCTCTCTCTCCCTCCCCCTCTCTCTTTGCTCTCTAGTACGCGATAATCATGGCGGTCCTATCGTTTGAGAAAAGTAGAAAATTAAGCAAGCTTTCGAGCTGCTCGTATCGATTTACAAATGGCCGCGTTTACGAGCATGCTGAATAAGAACAAGAAGTCGAGAACGAGTATAAAAAAAGAAAAGAGAGAGAGAGAGAGAGAGAGAGAGAGAAAAGAGAGAAGTCGTCGACAGAATCGAAGCTTGCTAAATTATTACATATATTTCTATATACGCTATTTAACGACTTAACGATCCGTTCTTTCCGTTCCGGTCATTTCTGTAAAAGAATATATAAACACAACTAGAAATTAATAAAAATCGATCAAGGTATTGTTACGCGGCGTGCAATCGTTGAAATGACAGGTATACATTCTATCGGAAAAGATGTGCAAAGCCGACGTGAAAACTCTTATTCAGGAAGTAAGTAGGCCGCGCGTAGCGTATTGAAAAACTTTCCAGACATTTCGTTGACTTCAAACTTATATCGTCGCGTTTTCTCGCCTCGAATGAGAAAAGAGATCGGCATTTCGATGATCGACCGTCACGATTTTTCTCCCTTTAAATTTATCCCGCTTAACGTGTCGAACTGTGTCGTCGTTGTAGTCATATCTGTAAAAAGGGCAAAGTAAATTTCTGATATTACTTCTTAAACGAAAATGAAAGGAACAAATGTTTAATCATTTCCTTTCGAAATATATAACCAACGATTCATTTAGAAAAATTATTAAAAGATCAAGATAAATAAATAAAGAGAGAAAGAAAGAAAGAAAGAAAGAAAGAAAGAAAGAAAGAAAGAAAGATTAGAAATTAAAAACATAAAATATTATTTCGTTTGCTCCTGGAACAACCTAATTAGCGAGTAAACCGTGAAAGTAAAGTTTAAAGTAAATGTTCGTGAATATTGAAGAGAGAAAGAAAGAGAGAGAGAGAGAGAGAGAACATGGTAAAGAAGGAGACATAAAGTATGGCTTTTGCAAATTAGCGAGGCGTGAGTTCACCGCAAAATTCGTCTCTTCACGTTCGCACATCACCGTTGACTTGCTTGGCTTTAAGTGAAAATATAAAGTAAAAAGATTGATGACGCGCGTTTTGCGATACGCGAATATACTATCTCCTTCTTCTTCTTCTTCTCTTTCACCTCTTCTTCCTTCTTCGACTTCCCCGCGAAAATGGCGATGCAAAATCGTTCATGACTCGCTAATGTTTTGTAGCTGTTCTTGTTCCCGACACAAACGTTGATAGATCGTTTTGTTGACCAACAACGAGATGGAGTTCGTCCGTCCTTCATGAAGAAAAAGAAAAGAAAGAAAAGGAATGAAGATAAAGACGAAGATGAAGATGAAGGAAAAAAATAGGGAGAAGGACTAAGATAGAGAAAAAAGAAGAAGGGAAAAGGAAAGAGAGAGAAAGAGAGAGAGAGAGGGAGAGATAGAGATGAAAAGAGAACGATAAGTGAAAAAGGGGAAAGAGAGGGGAAGAGAAAGAAAATAAGAAGAAGGGACAAGGATGATGAGAGAGTGAGAAGGGAGGGTGGAAGAAACGAGGCGAAGTTGCTTGGGTAGTAGGGTACCTGCCTATTATTCACGCAGGAGATAGGTAGAAGGATGGAGAGAAAGAGAAAGAGAAAGAGAGAGAGATAGAGGAAGGAAGGGAGAGAGAGAGAAAGATAGAAAGATCTAGCTCGATCTAGGAGAGCCCGGGGTGAGGCCAGACTTAGAAAGGTGAGTTAGGGGTTCGTGGCGAATTCTTATAAATCAAAACAGACACGCTATCCCGTCTCATAGGGTGCTTCTACACTTTCCTGCGGCCAGCACCTTCTACGCCTTCCTCTTGCTAGTTCGTCTCGTTTGTTCAAAAAAAAAAAAAAAAAAAAAAAAACATGAAAAAAGATGAGGGAGCAGAAGAAACGTCGTCGTGTGAGATTCGTACTGAGAGGTGAGAAAAAAAGGCGGTCGTATTGTGGAGTAAAGAAGAATGCGTGTTATTGCACTGATCATTCCATTCCGAACATTTCTCTTTTGATGACAATGTCATGCTTGTCAGAAGAAGTAAGGAAAAACGAAGAATATCGTCTTCGAAAATCTTTCACGTTCGAACCTCATATCTTTCTTTTTTTCTTTTACGAAAGGTTGCAAGAATGCATTAAATCATATATCTAAGATATAGTATATCGTTAATAAATTTTTTTTTATGTTTACGATATGTTCATATTACCGACTCATTCAGTTAGAAAAATTTCTTTCACCCTTAACTCTTGAAAAAAAGGAGCCTCGGCAATGTGATACTAATGGCCTAAAATCTCACCTATTTTTTCCTTGCATTTTTCTCAATGTTAATCGGGCTATGGCACGCGATCAGAAAAATTCTCCCATCAAGACTAGACTAACCCTCCCATTATGGAAGGTATGGGCACCAATTTGCCTCTTTCTTTACCGAGAACCGGTTATTTTGACGTTACTCGTTCATTGCGTCAATGGAACGAGGATATATTCTTGTCGTATTTAAAGCCGTACGTATACGCGTAAAACCTATGGTTATCGCGTACGGCCTTAACTACGACAGAAATAAATTGTTATTCACGAGCATACGCGGTAGTACATATGTGCATATGCTCTTTCTAGGAGATGTATGTATCAGAAAAACATTCAACGGGAAACGACGTGTCTCGGGTAATCGTTAGAAAAATTATCGTATGGAACGAGAACTCGATAGAGATAGATTATCTTTCTATGAAAATAAGTTACAATAAATTTGATAGACGCTGGTTACAAAAATGGATAAAACGTAGCAGACAGTTTTAAAAGTAGCCAGTTTTGCTACGTATTTTTCTTTCCTGGTTTCTTTTTTTCTTTTTCTTTTTATTTCTTTTTTTTTATCTTTTTATTTTTTTTTATTTTTTATATTCTCCTTCTTTTCCCGTATTCCCTCGAAGATAATCTCATTGCACACGCGTATAGACGAGAAAACGTCTCTTTTCTTCCTAGTAGCATGGGACGCAGAGAAAGGCGCTTTCCTCGGCGCGATATTTACGAGGTAAGTAAACTAAGTTCGGTTGAAACTTTTAGCCTACTCTGCCACCGTCTGCCCATCTCTGTCTCTTTTCACTTTTATATTTACGCCTTTCATTTGCACTCTTCTTTCAACGATAATATAATATTTACACGTGGAAGAAGCACCAGGTTACTTTGCCCACCGCGTTGCACCATTTTTTCCTACGATTTGATTTAAGCTATTCTAAAGTTTTCGAAGTAACTAGATTTTTATTTTGATTAACGTGCGTATTTTAAAAACGTAGTATCATAAAAAATGATCATAAATTTTCGATCGAGTCGATATAAAAATTATATCTTTGTAATTTTTATCTCCAATATATGTATATGAGAAATTAAAAAAGAATGATATAAAATTAATATTCGATATATAAGAGATAAACAAAAAAGTTCAATCGAAAATCCAATGAAATACAAAAGAGAAAGAAAAATAAGAATGTAAGAGCAAAAGATAAGAAGAAAAATAGGAGAGGTAAGAAGAATAGAGAAAAAAGTAATTAGAAATATAAAAAGAAGAAAAAGAATAAGAAGAAGAGAGCTTGGAGCAAAACTTACGGGGGTTCTGGACGTGTACGGGAGACGGAAGGTTGGCTCGCGTGACGTCGAGAGAAGAAGGCATCTTGGCGTGCAAGGTGGCGAGGCACGAGTTCGCCACGTCGTAGATGAGATAGGCGCCGTAGTATCGGCCCGCACTGCCCATTTTCAATTTATTCTTACTCGGCACCACCGCCATTTTCGACCACCGTCTACACACATGCGGCCACTTTTCTCGCGACGAGCGAGTTTTCAGTAACCGAACAACGAACGTTCGTTAGTTCAATTTCGTTGATTCGATTTAACACAGTAAGTGTAGATATATTACGGACTCGACGTTATTAATATTGCTGTTATCTCCCCACATAACGTAAATCACACATTTGTATAGCTCTAACTATGTATATATATATTTTTTTTTTTAAACGACATTAAAAATAAATCGATGGATCAAGATCCATCACATACGTACACGAGAAGGAAAATTTTGATTAATTGTTTACTGTTTATACTTGTATCTATCTAAAAGATATCTAAACGATGAGAAGATAAAATTCTGAAGAAAATCGTGTTATGATTAGCAGGTGTTGTTCTATGACGTCATCGAGCGGTTTAGTCCAATTCGTTTAAACACAACGTTTCTTCGTCAATATTAGCTGCGCTGTCTGATGGAATAGAGTTCGTTTAATTTCGTCTTTTCCTTTGTCTTCTCCTCGAGAAAAAGAAGACAATCTGATCGTTGATCGATGTTACTAGATAGATAAATAGATAGATAGATATAGATAGATAGATAAATAGATAGAGAGAGAGAAAGAGAGGGGGGAAAGAGAGAGAATATCCTTGATTCTCTGCGGAGACCGAAGGGAAACTTTTCGACGACTTTCCGCGAGTCTTCTCTCTCTCTCTCTCTCTCTCTCTCTCTCTCTTCTTCCCTTTCCACGAATATTTTTCACGGTAGATCAAACTCCTCCTACTATCACTCGTATACTGTTGTAGCTGTCTGCTACTTGAATAAATTCGTGTACTGAACGGACCGAAACAACCTTTTGAACTTTTCGAAGGTCCTTCGTAAAGGAAACAAGAGAAAAATACAACAGAACTAGTACCATTTTCTATAATATTTAAAATTTGTAAAAAGGCAAGAAGAAAGAGAAACGTCCCGTTGTTCGAACAAGACCTCAAGAAAAATACATAGGAATGAAACGAAGCGGAAACGCTAGAGATCGCGTGGCAAATTATCACCATGAATCAACTCAGCCGTTTCCTTGCGTTGAAACTGATTTCGATAGCACGTTCCTCGAATAAGCTTGGAAGAACGATAGTCGTCGAGCGAATGGTCACTCGTTCTATACTCTTTTATATGAACGTACGCACGCACGCATGTTGTGGGCTGGGCAAGTCGAACGGAAACGGTGCGGTTCTACGGAGCGGAAGCTTCGAGCGGAAACGTCACGAGTCAACGGGCGCTTCTCTGATTACGCTCCTCGCAATCTCGAGCGGAGATAAAAAAAATCGTATAACGTGTACTCAGCAGTACTCGACTATTTTCGTTTATATATATATATATATATACTATATACATATAAAATATTGTATATATATATATATATATATATATATATACATATAAATTATTCTATGTACGTATGTAAGTATGTATATGTCTATTCTCGTTCTTACAATTTCGTCGCTCGCTGTGTCTTCGTCCGCTTCCTTGTGCAGTCGTCGTCGAAATGTGATATCTCAAGTGACTACTCAAGGACGATTTGTTGAAGAACGGCTTTGTTATTTTCACGCACGGTTACCGCGGGACTCTCTTGGGACGCGTATCTCAATAAATAATCTTTCATTTTCTTTTATATTTTGGTAAACTGTTCTTACGCTATTGTAGCTCGAGAGTGTTTACAAAGTAACGAATGTTAAAAGGATTTCGAAAGACATCGATATTTATCAATCGACGTATGTAACTTTGGATTATACGTTAAATATACAACGTAAATAGTACAGGATAATTCTCGCCTAACGTAAACATCCATTTTGATAATTAATATTTCACATTGCATTAAGAAATTTTTGTCATTCATTGATTCGTCAATCTTTATTTCTCTTTCTTTACGCTTCTACGATCATATTTATGAATCTTCAAATTTTAATACGATGAAGTTAAAAATGATTTTAACAAAGATATACGTTGACCAAAAGAATAAAAGTATTAAATCATGAAAAGTCCTTTCTTTGTTCACTTGATTTTAACGCAACGAACGTTTTCGCTGTTCCATCTGCCTGTGGCCGCGTTGTTTTTCGAACAAAACAGAAAAATATTAATTTTACATGAGCGACGGTATACGTACATACGTACATACTACATATATACATTTTTAGTTTTGCGGAACAACCGTTGTGCTGAAACGAAATGAAAATAAAAAAGGAAGAAAGTACTCGCGTGGGAGAATATGGTTGGATAATAAATGCATGCGCAGCTACCAAAAATATTCCCCTACCGCCTCTAAACCGTCGTAATTTTTGGAAAATTTTTACGTTTTTTTTTGTTAGTTTTCTCTTCGATAATAATTTACACACACACATACACACACATACATACACACAAACACAAACACTGCATTCCGCAAATAAGTACATTGACGTTAATAAAATTGCAAGTCGCTCGATTTATTTCGATCCATTCATCATATTATTACGAGTTTAGTGTGATACAAGAGAAAAAATAATTTGTAACTTAAACTTATTTGAAATATATCACGATAATTATTCTACACGATAAAAATTCAGTGATATCGGTAGGTAAAGTAAACGCGTTTCGAATATCTCTTAGGTTGTTACATATATAATTTGAAATTTAAGTGTCACATCTGCTGCAACAAATGGAAATGAAATCCTATTGAAATGCAATACTATCGTTGAATAGCCGATATTAATGAATTTAAACTGAACGAGAAATATTTTTACGTTTTCACTCGCATTCCCGAATAAATGAACGATGAAATTCAGTACTTGCGGACGCAAAATTACAATTACGATTGTGTTATTGGGTCGAACGATTCTCTTTGTTTTGTCACTAAGATAAACAATACAAAAGTATCCACAATAATGACTTTGGACGATGAAATTCACTTTAATTACTGGGAATCACGATCGACGAATAAAAATTACATATATATACTTTTTATTTCGATGAAACTATAATTGCGATTAAGAACGTGAACGTAAAAAGAATGTATCACACGAGCATGCAGGTGATCGACTAACCGAAAGACTACTCGTATCGAGCGAATGTAGTAGCGTGTCATACGTGTGTACGTAAGGAGAGTAGGAGGAAGAGAAAAGGACAGATATACTCAACGGCATATCGTATCGTATCGCTGTACGATTCGTACAGAAGAAGAGACTAGTAACGTCCAGCAAAGGCTCGGTTACAGCTCGAACGAGCCGGCAACTACACGATGACGACAATGACAATGGCTTGGTTACTCGCTTGCTACTCGCTTACTCGCTTCGGACAGAAAGGGACGAGCGAAACAGGAAGGCGGTCGTATCAAATGCTTAACGCCGGCAAGCCGACACAATGCTCTCCTAACCCGACCTATGCAAATATATATATATATATATATATATATATATATATAATATACATATATATAATATACATATATATATATATGTATATATGTGCGTATGCATGTTGTATGCATATACAATTAGTTATATACATGTAGTAGTGTACGTAGCTATACATATGCATATATATAAATATGTATATATATATATATATATATATATATATGTATATATGTATGTATGTAGGGAAATATAACCGCACAGCTGGTCAAAGTACGCGAGTCACGATAGACATTGTTTATTCCGTTGCAAAACGGTCGAACACATTACAACGCTTCGTGAGCGTGTCGCGAGCGAACGAGGTGAGACGGTGTTTCGATTCGCTCACTGACTCCTGATTCGTCCTTGTCCAAATCCTTCCGTTTATCATCAGTTGTGATTTTCTCTGTCGCCGCTCGTTGTTGAATTTATGTCTATATGGTTATGTGTATACTTACACATATCTTGGCTGAATATTATTAATGGAAGGTCGAAAAAAATTACGATTTAACGTGAAATTTAATGGGACTTATTATAATTATTATTTGCTCTTTAGGCTATACCCAAAATCAAGTGGATCCTCGTTAAATCATAATAGTCTTGTTCGAGAATCTCGAGGACTTTCGTGAATTCTAGAAACGTATTTCTTTTAATTCCAATCACACACTACTCTCTAATCTCGAACCATTTCGCGAATAACGTTACCGTGGCGCGACGATAGAACAGTCTCTCTGATATCCGATAAAGGATCGATATATCTGAACTTCGAGAACCATTTCCGTTAGAGTGGCTTTAATTGCCGTACGAACGTTCGAGGGACTATAAAACCTAATTAATGCGATAGATACATTTATATCGAATCGAAAGGTGTGCAAGGTTTAGTAGGGAGTAACCGAAGTTGAGTCAAACGGTTTCAGGTCGAAAGTCCAACGACGAGGAAGAAGAAGAAAAAGAGAAAGCAAGACTAAAAAAAAAAAAAAAAACAAAAAAAAAGAAGAGGGAAGTTTTTTCAGCTGATACAAGAGATTTTCTAAATCGCAAGGACTTCAATTTTATATTCCGTCGATATCAAAGCTACATTTAATTAACCACGAAATCCAAACGGTTCGCAAATTCTCGTCGAATTCCTTTATGACCAATGAGATTCATGTTATCAGAATTCAAAGTTTATTCTTTCTCTTTAATTTTTTTTTTCTTCCATTCACTTTTTTTTTTCATTTTATTTCACTTTATTTTATTTTTATTCAAAAGATGCATAGAGTAAAATCGTATTATCTGATGTGTTCTCTATGCGCCATGTGACGTTCTTCTTGTCTATTTCTACGTTACAATTCTCAAAAGCCATCGCGTTGTCTCGCGTGTATTTCCTCGAGAAACTTCATCCCCAGACTTTCGCGCGTAACACGTATCCACTATTCACCACCTACGCGAACGCACTCAACAGGTTATTGCGCCCGTACGACTTACTACCTCAACCTCGATCCACCACGATTTTTCTTTTTGTTACATATTGTGCTATATCCTGTATATCGTATAACCGTGCTCATACTCACGACGATAATTAGTTATGAACATTAATTACTGACTAATAGAGGGAGTAGTTCCACGAGTTCTCGATCAAAGTTTCTCCCTTTTTCTCTCTCATTCTCAATCTCTCGAAAGTGAGAGGTTTCTTTAAACGTTAATTACTGCGTTATAACGTTTAGGTTATTTATCGGGCAATTTATGAATTAAACAATACGTACTTGTCCAATAGTAATTTTTCTTAATTAATATACGATTCATTCTATATAATATACCGTTGTTATAAGAAGGAACGAAGTAATTGCAAGTGCGAAAGACGTTCTTTTTGAACTTCGTCCTTTTTTTTTTCTCAAGATTGTGTTAAAAAAAATAAAATAAAAGAAACTCGACAAGAACATACGAAGTTGCACGTTTGTTCGATCGTTCAAATATATTTTAAACGTCTTTAAACGTATCGAGAGGGAAGTTAATAAAATTGACAGATCGACGAAACCTGTCTGTTAGAAACAATTCTTCGATTTTCTTCGAAGCTATGAAAATTTCTCGCGAGTCTTGATTCTTTCAATATTTATTTTTCCTTTCACTTTCTACTTTCTAATGAATGAAAAAATGAAAAAATCTATTAAGTTGGTTATTCGCTTCTACACTTTCTCTGCTGAATACTTTAAATAAATCGTTAGATTGAGGATCACGTTTTGCTAATCTACATCATTTGGTTTAAGATACGAAGGCTTTGCGTTCGAGATTTGAAAAATTTTTGATCAATGACAATGACGATGGGCTTGCGGAGAAAGGAGTTCACGGATCACGAGAATCGAGTAAGCGAAGGCGGTAAAAAGCATCGGTTACCGATCTCAAGGGGCCACGGAAATGGAATAGGTTTGAAGGGGTGTTGGAGCGAGAGAGAGCGAGAGAAAGAGAGAGAAAGAGAAAGAGAGAGAGAAGGAGAAAGAGAGAAAGGGAAAAGGAGAGAAGGCGAGTTCGTATTAGGGGTAATGGGCATTATCTCCATCGATCCTGGCTCGCTATCCTACCACTCGACTCCCACTTCGCCTCCCATAGCTCCTCTTCACCACCCAACAGGCCACCTCCACCATCGTCGATAGTAGAAACGGGTGGTTGGATTCTCGTTCGAATCAGCCGTGGCAAAAACGCATGGGAATTCGTCCGTTCATGGGATATGCCGAAGGTATTGGATCAAATGGATGTAGGATACAACTTTGAGCTAGCTGATAGGAAAGAATTCGTTCGAGTTTCGTCACGTACATCGTGTAGCCTATCAGTTATGTGTTTGAAATCCTTTCGTGTATAAGTTTCACGACGTCGAAAGAAAAATTCCTCTTACCGACGATCATACATGTTGAAGGACGAAAAGAGTTTTTCTTTTATCTCGTAAAATTCAACCTCAAGTTGGATATTCTTTCAATAAGTTCTAGACGATGATATTCGGCCGGAGACTTCATAAATTATTTTCTTCTCCATTCTGTAATAATAAGGATTTTATTTTCTCGTAACTCTTTGCTAGAAAAGCTGTTCGTTTCTCGTATTCGAGACGTTAATACGGATAAGACTGTCTTTATTTTATCGTAGCATCGAATAAATATCGATCTTGAAGAATCAATTTATGACCATCGATAATAATATATCGATATCGTTCGGCTAATTATATTTGCTCAGTTTACGTAAGGTGATCGAGATATCCTGAATTAAAAGGAGAAATCTTCGAGAAATGGTCAACAAAAAAAGCACTCCTCTTTTTCTTTTTGCAGATAAAAGCAATCCGTTGAGGCTACATTACAAACTTCGCTCGAGTCCATTTTCGAAATCCATTTTCGAAATCCATTCTCTCGAAGAATTTTCAAATTTATACTTCAACATTTGAGATTTCTCTCTATCTAAACCAGTTTCTCCATCATCGCGGTAATTACGGACGATGCACGTTGAAGCCGCTTTCGAGAATCATCGATTTCAAATTCTCTCGAGACATGCTTCCTCGCAAGCGTGAGAGAGAGAGAGAGAGAGAGAGAGGCTAAGCAAATCGCACGTTTCGATTACGTTTCCGGACTTTACTGTCGGATTCGTCGGATAATCGTAATTCCGATTCCGCTTCCGCAGCTGATATCCCACGATCTCCTCGATATCTAATCAGTATAAATTAGGACGAAGGAAAGTGTCGGCTCGTCCCTCTCTCTCTCTCTCTCTTTCTCTCTTTCTCTCTTTCTCTCTTTCTCACTAAAAGAAGCGAGACAAGGATGGAAAAAAAGTTAGAAAAGGAAAGGGGATATTCGACGAATCGAGGAAGCGAGTTAGCGATTTTTTTTACGAGGGTTTTACCACTCTCTCATCGTCAATCGCAGCATCACCTCCTTTAACACCACCTTCGTATCACCTCTACTAGTAAGAGTTGCAGTATGTGGCTATTGCAATGCGTCAAAGTGGAAAGGTGCTGCCTGACGGTGACTAATTGTCGTAAAGACGATTCGTGATACGTTTTATCTCTAAAATCCGATTGTCTTTGCTGACTGAATTTCTTCCATTTCCACATCGTCCTTCCCTTATAAGCTTACGTTCGCTGATGCACGAATTCGAGTCTGTAATTTTAGATTGCAAACGAGAAAGAGGAAAAGAGATAGAGACAGAGAAAGAGAGAGAAATAGAGAGAGAGAGAGAGAGAGAGAGAGATAAATAGAGAGAGAGAGAGAGAGAGAGAGAGAGATAAATAGAGAGAGAGAGAGAGAGAGAGAGAGAGAGAGAGAGAGAAAGAGAGGATCGAAGTGTCGTGAACTTTCCAATCTTTCAATTATCGATAATGAGGGAGAGTGATCAAGGGAAGTAAAGAAATGGTGGTGTTGAAAGAATCTGAGCTTATGTTCGAGCTACGAAATTCAATAGAAAAAGAGAGAACAAGAAGAAGAAGGAAAAAGGAAGGAGAACTACTACTATAGCTGTTACTTTCGATCGAGATGTTATCGGATAGCTTTCTCGAGCGAAAACTTTGCAAGACGCGTATCGAAAAAATGTGTCATGTCTACGCAAGGAACCCATTTCAATCTTAGTTTAACACCCTCAGGTCTCTTTTGTTATTTATATATATATATATATATATATATATATATATATATATATATATATATATATAAATAGATGTCGCTTCGTGTTAATGTTTTTTTCGATGAATCATAAAGTAGAGAAAGAGTATTTGGTATTTATAAAATAGGTATACAACGGTAAAACTTTTGAAACTTCGTACCCTTTGTCTAGAACTTATAATAATCTAAAACATTGTTGTTTATAATAAATATTATTAAATGTTTATTAATGTACACGGTGAGATGAAAATTAAAAAGTACGATATATCTTAGCTGTCCATTTGTTTCACTTGAAGGAAACAAACGGAATGATCGTTAATTAAACTTCGTCTTAATGAGCTGATTATTACATTTCGACTTTTCAAACTGTAAGAACTTTTTATGCTAGTTTTGTTCTCTTCTACGTTTATGCTATAAACTTCGCACTCGGTTGAAATATGCTGGATGTATATACATGTCATGTATATCTATGCCAGAAACCACGAGGAGAGAAGCTAAATGAGTTCCTGATGATCCTTCACGGTCCAGCAGTGTACACGAATCTTCTTCGATCGTACCGAACACCGACTTACCCTTATCCAACGGCCTCGGTATTATTTCTATCGTATCATTTGATCGTTATCATTCGTTTCATAAAAATATTTAAAAAGAAAAATAATGACGTATCGAAGACAATTGCAACTAAAGATTCTCGTATTATCTTGAACATTTTCCTTTCTTTTATTCCTGGTTATCTTAAGAATTTTAATTATCCATCGGCGTTATTCAAAAGGAGAAGGAAAAAGAAGAGAAAGAAAGGAAGGGGGAAAAGGGGGAAGGAGGAAGAAGAACGATCGATTGGAGTTGAATAAAACCGTAGAAACATGTATAATTCGGGATAGACCAGAAGAGACCGTAAAAACACTTTTCAGACAAACGCTATCTCGAGACGAGCATTACCTCTCTCTCTCTCTCTCTCTCTCTCTCTCTCTCTCTCTCTCTCTCTCTCTCTCTCTCTTTCGAATTACTCGAATATTTTTCGTCAGCTTTTACAACATTTTAATTATTCGCAGCCGTCTCCACTCTTATACGTTTTCCATTTTTATTAATCTCTCTCTTTCTCTCTCTCTCTTTGTCTCTCACCCTTTCTCTCGTGAGAAAGGAAAGGAGCTTAAAGCGGCAGTTAAGTAACGCCGAGCGTGAAAGCCGGAAAGTATCTTATGGTCAAGTGCGTTTCTTTCCTCCGATCTTTCTTTTACAATCGAATTTCTTTTATTTCGTTTCGATTGTCTTTCTCTTAGATCGAAGAAAGTACGAAAGAGAGAGAGAAAGAGAGAGAGAGAGAGAGAGAGAGAAAGAGAAGAGAGAAAAAGAGATTTATCATTGACAGTGTAGGAGGAAAAGGTAAGAAAGAAAAACAAATCAAAGCCGAAGTTGTCGTAAGACTAGAAAACGTGTTCGTTGTTCATTCTTTTCTTTCTTTTCGAATAACTTTTTCTATCACGCTCCCTTATATTCACTTCTTTCGTTTATTATCCTTTGTCCTTTGTTAATGAAGTATTCAATTACGAAAACATTGAAAATCCTTCGATATTTTCAATTATTATAATTAAGAATTATTGTACTCGATTGTTTGGGATAAAATTGTTTATATACAACTAATTGTAACAATAGGTTGGGTTAGATACGTAAAGAAGAAAACGTGAAATTAGATGGACTATTCGACGGAGATTGGTATGTGAGCGAACGGTGACTGAGTACATTTCATAGTGAGAGCCATCTTTTACGTGGCATAAGGGCACCCCATGGTTCTACGGAAACCAGAAGATAGCTAGATAGGTAATGCGATGCGCCAGCAGCATCCCTCTCTTTTTCTTTCTCTCACCCTCTCATGGTTCCTTTTTCAGCAGCCTCCTTACTTTCTTCGGCAGGCTGGCATCCCGCGATAAGTAGATCTCTATCGAGATTATCTCGAGCAGCCGGTTACGTTATTACCGCGTTTGAGACGCGAGAGCCAATGATGTTATCGAGTTCTTTGCCTATCGAATTTCTTCTCCAGGAATCTTCTCGATTCTTTTTCGACGTTTCTTTTCTCTTTTTACCTTTCTCTTTTCTTTTCTTTTCTTTTCTTTTCTTTCCTTTTTTTTTGTTCATATCTTTTCAAATTTTTCATCTTCCCGATCGTGCTCAACTCGAAACGGTTTTGCTACGGAGGGTGGAAGAGACAAAAGCGAGAGAAAGAAAAATTCTCTTGGATAAAATCGCTCAGGGAAAGGAAGAAGGAAAAAAGAGAGAGAGAGAGAGAGAGAGAGAGAGAGAAAAAAGAAGTAAAGGAGAGCAAATTCTCACGGAGGGTGAGATCAGAGAATGAGAGAGAGAGAGAGAGAGAGAGAGAGAGAGAAAGAAAGATAGCGGAAAAGGGGTGAGAAACGTTGTTGGATTTTCTCGCTCGTGACGCGGCATTAAGATAGCGGTTTTTCTTCCTTGGAAAGTAGTAAATACGCAAATAAACTTTCCTCGTTAACCTATCAGGATTTCGATAGTCCCGATTCGCGGCGTTCGTTTTTTGGTAAAACGTTAACTTCCTTCTCAGAGATGGTTTCTCGAGAGGATACGACGATCGATATCGAATCCTTCAAAGCAAAATGACTACTACTCGAAATACTTCTTTGCATTTAGAAAATATATCGGATCCCTTTCGAATGCCACGAAGCATGACAATAATGAATTCGAAAGGTTGTCACGTGCGGTTCGCCTAATGGCCGCAAATTTTGTGAACGCGCCTAAAAAGAACTTTGAAAGAGGAACACCATTCCAGACCCTTTCAGACAACTCTCCTTCCCCTTTTTCTCCTTTGCCTCCTCTTCTTCCTTTCGAGTGACACGCGGCAGCCTAATTAAAGTAAAATTCTCGCTAACGCTCGGAGAAGGATCACGGTCGTTAGCTGTCCGTAACTGTGTTTCCATTTAGTTTAGTAGTACTTTAGAAAGTAGAAGTAACTGAATGGCGTTAGGTAAAAATCGATTGACCTATATTTAACTTGAGTGCGGGTGAAATAAAATATCTTGCTAATTACGCGGCTCAGGACGCGCGTTAATTACACGGTTACGGTGTTTTAATAAAAAGAGAACGTGAGAAAGAGAGAAAGAGAGAGAGAGAAAAAGAAAGAGAGATGATCGAGCTGTCCTACCTAACGTTTACTCTTTACCGACTTCGAACCAATTGAAACTTAAATTGTACGAAGTTAAGATTCAATTCGAAAGCTTTTCATCGAATTTCGTTGAATGCCGAAGGCGAATACATGGTAGATAGGTTGAGATATCGACGATGAGAAATCGGTCGAAGGCATAAATCAAAGCTATGGCATCGTTATTATTAGCGCGTATCGCGCTTGATCACTCGCCGGCAGTCGATTTCGACGTGCACGTCGAACGAAACGATTTACGATAGGTCGTGCATCTTGAGATAGAAAGAGAGAGAGAGATGAGGTAACTCGAGCCGCCGAGAGAGAACACGACTTCCGCATCCGGCTTTACAGTTGCAGCTTTATAGGTTCCAAGAGAAGGGTAGAGAGAAAGAGAGAGAGAGAGAGAGAGAGAGAGAGAGGGAGAGAGAGAGAAAGAGACCCCTAGATATCTCCTGGACATCTCGACCGAGCAGCCGGCCAAACGGCGAACACACGAACGAGCACTATACCGTTCTGACGCCCGCTGCTCGGCAAAGTACCCAACCATTAACCGAAAGAACGTAAGAAGTAACTTACCAGTCATAGCTTCTACTCTAATATCCTACGAGAGAAAGAAAAAGAAAAAGAGAAAGAAAAAGAAAGAGAGTGAGAGAGAGAGAGAGAGAAAAAAAAGAGATGCACGTACCGGCAAGGTACTTCCTCCTACGTGTTTGTCCTCGTATGGAAACTAAATATAGAACTGACCGGGAAACAAGAAAGATGTTTTCCATCGAGAGAGAACTATACGCGCTTTCACCTTGAAGACATGTTCGACCTACCGCATGTTATTGATTTTTAAATAAGGCTTTCGAAGTGTGTTTATACCTACGTGTATGTATGTGTATATTCAATATTCTTGAATAATGTATCCTATAATTTTCTTACGGACGATTTGAAAAGAATACAATTTAAATACTATCAAGATTTTCAATTAACAATCTAATCTACGAAAAATCTTATCGGTTTTTCTAAGAACATTGCAGTAAACTCCTGCATTGGAAAATATCTTCTCGGGCAATTTGGAAGGATCCTTATCGCTCGCATCCATCTATCTATCTCTATCTATCTTTCTTTATCGAACGATCTTCTCGCCCAAATTTCTTTCGTACGTGAAGAAATGCCGAGGTCGGTCGTGCCGATCGAATAGAAGACTTTTTTCTTCCAACACTCACTAGAAAAGAAAGTAAAGAAGATGATGGTACGGAGAGGAAGCGGCGACAACGAGTACGCGGATTCGGGATGGGAGGGGGACGGAGGAGAGAGGTGGGCGTCTGACTTCTTTTCATGCCAAATTTTAGATTTATCCCTTCGTGAAAGGGGGTCAGATTTTGCTCTGTCGGAGTCAAGGCAGACGGCCAAGTCGCACGACTAACCCATGCGGTTCTCCACGTGTAATCCACGAGACGTCGTCGCTCTGTAGGACGCGGAAGAGGCTAGAGATAGGAATCCTAGAAAGAAGAGGAGAGGAAGAGAAGGAGGAGGAGAAGGAGAAGGAGGAAGAGAAAGGAGATTTCGATTCGCCTCTCGCGCGCTCTTTCTCTCTCTCTCTTTCTCTCCCGCTTCTTCCACTGTGTCCTTTTCTCCGATATATCCTTGCGACGACGACGACGACGACAACGACGACGACGACGACGACGACGACGACGTCGTTTCCCCTTGGGAGCCGTAGTCGTAGGTATCCTCAAATATTTCGAACTCTTTGTTCGCGACAATGTCCCCTTTCTTTCTTTTCCTTCCTTCCTTCCTTCCTTTCTCTATCTCATTTTTCCTTTCCTCCTACTTATCTCTCTCTCTCTCTCTTTCTCTTTCTCTCTCATTCTCTTTCTTTTTCTCTTGATAACGAGAAAAGAGAAGTAGACCAGAGAAGTAGAGTGGAAACGTATGTAACTGCTTGATATTTCTGCGCTCGCATTTTACGATGAGTCTCATGGAAAAATGAAGTCTAAGTATCGACCGAGGACTCCTTTTCAGCTAAAACAATATCGTTTCATTCCAAGATCTCTACTTTCTCTTTTCTCTTCGTTTTCTTTTCTTTTTATCTTCTCTTTCTTTTTTTTCTCTCGACAGGGCCACTCTTTTCAGTAGGTACCTTCCTGCTTCGAAACACCAAACTGGTCTACGACTGATAGCCGTTTCTTCAGGTCCTCTGGGTCCCGACCCTTTACTATACTGTCTCTCTCTCCCTCTCACTCTCTCTCTCTCTCTCTCTTTCTCTTTTTCTTTCACTCTTATTCTTCCACTCTCTCTCTCTTCTTTTTTCCTCTTTTATAGTTAGCTATCCCGTACGACTATGTGGCGAGCGACGAGTCGAGTTGCCTGGGCTGTCGGCGCCATACTATCCACCTTCGTCTCCATCAAGTTTAACTTGGCGCAGCGAATTTCCAAGTACCGTTTTACGAGCTTTCGTTGCCACTGGGAATAGAGGGATCGGTCGTTACGCCTCTCGGTAAATGTTGTTCTCAAAGTGACTACCTATCCCCTCTAGTTTCTCTATCCGCTTCTATCCGTAACCCTTCTACTTCGATTCGAGCCAGGTCCACTTCGTTTTTGCGATCCTCTTCTATTACCTATCTAAAGCATTCTGTATGGCTACTCGAACGATGAGAAATAATTAATTTATCGGTGAAATTCCAATTTATATGTAAAACTAATAATACGATGTCGATTGTACGTCTATTTATCAAACATTAAAAGTAATGCATTTCCATGAGAAAAGGAAAAAAGAAAAACGAAGGAAGTTCGTTACATGGACCTATATAGTTCATCAGAATTTCTTGGGACAAGACTAAGATAGGTCAGTTCTATCTTTTATAAAAGACTAAGGACGAACGATTGGATCTTTCTAAGTCGATATCTTTCGAATGAAATATTCGAGAGATTCGAAGTAGAGATGCGTTACGTTCATATATATTACAAATCGAGCTATAAATTTTAGTGCTACCTCATAGCGGTTTCAATCCGTTCTTCGAGATAAAACATTTCCGATTTTTGATGACTTTTAATCTTACGTCGAGCATAGTTATGACGTGGTCTTTAGAGGTTACTAAAGAAGAAGAAGAAAAAAAGAAGAATATGAAGGAAGAAGTAATTCAGCGAAAGATCATGAAAGGAATTAATATACGTTAAAGCTGAAAAATGAATTAAAACAAGGGACTAAGTAATATTTATTGGTTGGAGAGTTTTTAATCCGAAAATATTTTTCTTCGTGGTTATATAAAAGTTTCGCATCGTTATTCGTATAAAATAATAATAGTAATAATAATAATAATAATAATAATAATAATAATAATGATAATAATAATAACAACATAAATACGAATAATAATAAGCGATAAATACCTCTAATAATTCTATCGTAATTAAAGGAAAAACAAATATATTTATCATGTTAATGAGTTTGACTTCAATCAAGGATGGAATGTCGATTTTCTGAATCCGTTTGAGCGAGTATAAATGCGATAATTACGTTATGTTAACATTAGAAATTAATCGCTAACTGGAAGGAGGTAAGCGCAATCTTTAGTTAAGTAATAATAAGATTGTCCTTGTCTCGTGCGAATTAACGGTCTATAGTCTGGGCCATGGCATTTCTCCTCGGTGGCGCACGGCATTCAAAAGGTATTAAAAGAGATAATGAGATCGTAATTATTATTATCTTCAATCTCTGAAAGCAGCTTTCATTTTCAGGCGTTAAAATGTGTCGGACATGAATATTCGATAAACGAGATTAAGGACTATTTTTGCCTCCTTCTCTTTTCTTTCCTTCTTTTCTCGTTTCTCTCTCTCTCTCTCTCTCTTTCTCTCTCCCTCTCTCTATCTTTTTCTTTCCTTCTCACTTTCGTTCACCAAGCCTGTACTTGCAGAGTTACGAGCTGTACTAATTAAGATAACGGAATTAAGAAGGACGTGGGAGAGTGGGGTAAAATAAGAGAGAGAGAGAGAAAGAGAGGGGGCACGATTTCTCTGGCTCAACGAACTCGCGAATTAATTCGAGTTCGAAGTTGTTTGTTCGGCGAATAAGTGGTCAGAGAAATGGTGTAACGAGCGAGACGAGTTATCGAAGTGAAAGCCGGAGAGGAAAACGAGGAGGTGAAAGACAAAATAAAAGACATTGAAGAAGCTGAAGAAACTGAAGACGACGAAGTATAAAAAGAAAAAGAAGAAGAAGAAGATAAAGAAGAAGAAGAAGAAGAAGAAGTAGTAGTAGCTCGATCAGTTTTGCGAGCGTACGTATAGGAGAATCGATGACGTACCTTTACTAGTTCTTACGAGGAAACGGGGACGTAGACGAAGGGAAGTTGTAAGGAGAACGAGCGAACAAAAAATGTAGGATATAGCATCCTAGCCTTGTGTCCCGAAGACGTCCGGCGATCGAATTTACTGCTTGGTTGGCCAATGGCCACCATCGAACCAACGGCTCGGCAACGTGCTACATACCACCCACGACTTATCTTCCCTGCTTACGTACTTCGTCAAGTTTCCTATATCTATACATTGTTTTATATCAATAATATTTTCCTTCGATTTCATACCATTTTCCGTTTTTCTTTCTTTCCTTTTTTTTTTCTTTCTTTCTTTCTTTCTTTATTCCTCCGTCTATTTCACCATTATTCGATGTAATCGTGATACAACTTTATGTTCTATAACTTCAAGAAGTTAAACGCAAGTTTAAACGATAAAATACACACAAGACGATCGATACATCGATCGTTCGTTGAAACATTTAAATTATTATTATTCTGACTTAGAATCATGATTTCTCGCTCGATTTCGTTTCATTGGGCTTATGGATTTCGAGGTCGACGAGACAATGAAACAAACGGTAGCGGCGAAATCCGTGGAAAACGGTGGAAAGTTGCGAATGGTTGAATGAAGTGGCCTCGAATCTTCGTTGGCAGAAGGTCTTTAGAGAGAATGGAGATTTGGAAAGAGCGAGGGAGGAAGAGGTAAAGGCGGAAGGATGGATGAATATAGAAAGAGGGTTAGTAACCATCCCTCTGAGGTACCTACGTGGCATTGAGTGGCCTGGCGATGGTCGTGGCGCGGCCTGGCGCGCCAACTAAAATTGAATCTGTGGACTAAACTTCGGTAACCTCGTCATGAAACCGAAGCTAAAGCTATCCATCGCTTGCGCCATTCTCGTTCTCTTCTTTCTTCTTCTTTTTCTACTTCTACTTCTTTTCATCTTTACTCTCTTTTCATTTTATCATAATCGGGGAAAATATGTTTCCATTTGTGCGTCCCCCTTCGGATTTGCTTGGAAATGAGAGATAAATGATTTCGAGTATTATACTTAAAGGGGGAGGGGAAAAAAATATCTATATATATGTACTTCTCGTCCATCAAATGAAATATTGTACACGTATCTCGCATTTCAAAGGAACGATGTTAACATGTGACGATAATGTTTTACAATGACGAAAGAGGAGACAAAATGGAATAGGTGAGCGCACTCGGTTCGTAAATTCGAATTTGATTTATCAAAAAAGGAGAATCCGATAAAAGCTCAAAATATTATTCCCCTTCGATGTTTCGTAGCACTTCTTTAATGTGTCTCTATTCTATACTCTTGTTTAATGCGTTTCTGCTTGTATTGGATATTAACGGAGAAAAAGGAGACAACGGCATTAAGGAGTAACAACGAAAAATGTTAACGCCGGAGGGCCGATCTCCCTCACCTCTCTTTCTCCTCTCATCCTCTACTCGATCCTCCTCCCGTAAGTTTGCATACGCTGACGCTGGTAGACGACGTTAAAAAGGCTAGAGTTCCCTCTCTCGATTCAATTTGCGGATTACGATGTTCTCGAATTGCGTTTAAACGAATTTCGCCCGCTAATGGCGGCCTCCTCGCTATTACAGTATATCGAGCAGACAAACAACTTTACGAGCACTTACCCTTTAGCTGCGTCGGATCTATATACTAGGGGGATCCATGGATGAGAAGGAGAGAATGTGGCAACGGGGGGTTTGCATTCTCTACGAGAGGGTTTGGAAAAATCAATTGGACTTCTATATGGATGAATATGTGTGTATGTATGTGTACGAGAGAGTGAGAGGAAAGGTGAGAGGGAGAGAGAAAGAGAGAGAGAGAGAGAGAGAGAGAGAGAGAGAGAAAAAGAGAGCGAGAGAACCTGTTACAAGTTCGAAAAAGAAAAAGTTGAGAATCTTAAGATTGCTACCTCTCACATTCAATTCGTTACACTCGTTTAACTTTGTCCATTCGAGTTATGCAGAAGAAACTTTCTTTCCATTCCGTCGAAAGATCAAAGATTCGATGGAACGTGTTGATACTTCGAGATTTTTAAAATCTTTTTTTTTCTATTTTATCTAAGAATTTCCGATTTACTTGAAAGCCTAATAATAATAATTTATACTAAAAATCTTCCCTCTCTTTCTACATAGTCACTATTTGCGTTTCTATTTTCTTTTGACTTCGGAATTCGTTGACCTAGTTTATTCAAGTATCCTAGGCCAATGGCAATCTATCCGAAAATTGACTTTTTACTTTGGACCACTCGTCCCTTTCTATTCGTCGATGGGACAATTTTCTTGCGCACCACTACGAAACACTCAAGACACGATATCCCAGCCGGATAGGACACTCCTCTTAATTCGGAGATAACGTTTCCTTGAGAAAAACCTATTTATCTCTCTCTCTCTCTCTCTCTCTCTCTCTCTCTCTCTCTCTATCTTTTTCTACATACCCTCTTTTTATCGAAACAACGCTGGGAAAGCTCCGAGACTGAGAAGAAAACGAGAACGACAACGATGGATGAACGACAAAGATACTGTTTGTGCCTATGTATATTTTTGCCAGACGATTAAGAAAAGAGAAAATAAGAAATAAAGCCAGAGGGGAAAGAAATCCTTCGATTCTGTAAGACGTGCGAGTGCTTTTATCCGTAAGCAATTAGTCGAATTGATCCCCGGATAGATAGTAGTAATCGTGAGGGTGGATGGTGGTGGTAAGGAGTGCTAGGAGGGGAGGGGAGGGGAGAGTTAGGGCAAATGCCGTGACGGCCGGCGGTGGTCTTCGATAAATTCCATGCATCCACTCTCGCCCACGTAGGCTAACGTGCATACCACGCAGGTAGTATACGTGGCAAAGTGGCACGGTGCCGGGACTTGCGCCCTTGTTACGCTCCCACGACACGTAGACCCCGCGATGTAACGGTAACTATAGTTAGTACGTGCTAAGTGTGCGCGGCCAGGGATTGCCCTATTGGCAGTGGCTCTCTCTCTCTCTCTTTCCCTTTCTCTCTATCTGTTTATCTATCTATCTATTTCTATCTCTCTTACTTATTCGTTCTCTATGTATTCGTTCTCCGTCTTATAGATCGCACATATGTACGTGGATAAAAGCGATATTCCAGCGTGATCTTAGAGAGATGCAATAATGGTAATGCCTTGTGCATTCATACTAATATCTCTTGTATTCTCCTATCTCATTTAGTTATTGACTTTTACTTATGAGATATTAAACATTATTAAACTTCTCTTATTATGGAAGGGTTATTATTGGATATACATATGTAGTTATGTTCGAGAACTCGATGGAATCCACTTATCTTGGTGACAACACGATATACGATTCGCTGTGTACGACAATTTCTATTTTTGTCTCTCTCTCTCTCTCTCTCTTTCCTTCTATTTTGACTTAAGTTTTCTATCATGGTTCGATTCGAAGGAAAAAAACGAGAGAAAGAGAGAGAGAAAGAGAGAGAGAGAGAGAGAGAGGGAGAGAGAGAGAGAGAAAAGGAAAGGGTAGGAAAGGCTTTCTTTTGGTGGTGCGAGAAAGCAGCGATGAGAGTGGCGCTTAGTGCGACTAAAAATCACCCTGGATCTTTGCCAACCTTGTTTCTACCATTAACGATGTCTTTTCCTCATGTCTATGATTATAACTTTTTTTTTTCCTCCAGTTTCTTCCATCGCTGAGGCACCGCCTTACCGTTTCTTCTTCTTTTATTTTTCTTCTCTACTCTTTCTTTTCTTTTCTTCTTGATCCACGTCCATGTTCTTTTCTCTTCGAGTTCTCGAGATCGACGCCAAGGTCTATTTCTACGTGCGAGAAGATGTAGTCGAGATGGTAGAATTCTCGTTTTTTTTTCGTCTTTCTTTCTTTCTTTCTTTCTTTCTTTCTTTTTTTTTTTATTTCCCTTTCCTATCTCACTCCCGTTTTTCAAGGATGGATGGAGAATAGAAGGCGATCTTTTTGACGAGACTTTTTAATTCGTAATTTAGCACGAAGCAAGAAGTACCATTACCCGCTAATCGACGGTGAAAGGAGCATGCACGTGGAATAATTAATTTCTTTAGGTACGACGTCAATATTTTCGTATGAATCTTAGAAAGAGCAGATGGAAGACAGAGAAAGAAAGAGAGAGAGAGAGAGAGAGAGAGAGAGAAAGAGAAAGAAAAAGAGAGAGGACACAGGGTCCATTCGAATTTCTACGTGGGTCACATACAGATCAGCCGGCCTTGCTACGTTTCTACATCCTCACCATACTCTTTTTTCCCTCTCTCTCTCTCTCTCTCTCTCTCTCTTTCTCTTTCCATTCTTTTTTCCTCCCTTCGTTTCAGTCTCTCGTATCCCACAAGAAGTTAGCATTTCTTTTATGACCGCTGAAATTGGAACACAGAATTGCGGTAGTTTCGTGGGTAAAAGTATCGGAATAGTATGTATGAAATAAAAAGGAATAAAAATCGCTAAAGTCGACGATTTTTGGTGCGACACTCGCGAAGGAAAAAGAGATCGAACGTATTCGGAGCGATGAGGACATTTACGAGAGGTGGAATTTATCCTCGAATAAAACCATCCTCCTCCTCATCCTCTTCGTATCGTCGTTGTCGTCGTCGTTGTCTCTTTCTCTCTCCTTTTTTCCCTCCTTCTACGTTTTCCTCTTTTCCTCTCGATGTCAGACCTCCGCAATTGTTCCGAGCTCGATGTAAACTTCGATCGTATCGTTTCCCGGATAAAGGATCGTATCGTGTAGCTTTTAACGACTTTATCAATTATTTCCTTTTACGAACGATCGTCCCGCGTTCGTTTGCGCGTGCGCGGAAGCATTAAATCTCATTAACGTGATCTGCCGTTAAGAGGAGAGCTCGCGTTGACAAAGAGGAGAGCTCCCTGAGCTTTGAAATAATGACGAGCACGATATTTCAAGTAAAATCATTTACGTACTAATCGGTTAGAATAATGTTCGAAAGAACGTACCTATGTATTTACGTATAATACATAAATGGATACGGTCGAAGTATTAGCGAAATAATTACGAAAGAGAGAGAGAGAGAGAGAGAGAAAGAGACAGACAGAGACAGAGATTCTGAAAGCACGTTCATTCTATGAGAACAAAATTCAAAATATTGCACAAAGAGAGAGAGAGAAAGAGAGAGAGAGAGAGAGAGAAAATTCGTGAAATTTTGTAAAAAGCATGAAACGAATTATAGAAGAAAGAGAGAAAAAAGTCATTAGAAAAAGCGCGACGGAATAGAGAAATAAAAAAATGGGCACCTGATTTGTTGGCAGCTGTGGTCGTGTGAGCGAGAGTGGCTGCGGCTGTCAACTTAGGCGGTTCTATCTTCTGCGGCACGCTGTGCGCCGGTATCGGTCCTGGATTCGTCATGGTCGTCATCGTGGTGGGCATCATCAAGGTCGACATGGTGAGCATCTTCGTGATCGGTGCGTCGCGCCTCTCTCGTCGCAATGATCCTTGACGATCGAGCGTCACGTGACACCGACACAGAGATGCTTCTTCGATCTTAGGAGATCGAAAAACGAAGAAATGAATCTTCTTATTTTTTTAAAAGTTATTTCTTATTTCTTTATTTTTTTCGTTTATTTTTATTCGTTATTGTTTTTTTTTTAACGATAAAGAGACTTCTTTATCTCTTTCTCCTTGATCTTTCTTCTAATATCTCGATCAAACTAGTGTCGCTGTCCTACAATGAACACCATAACACGTTTTCCGAGGATCCTTCTCGTTTGTTTCCTGTTTTTGAGCTAAACGACACGTTGTTTTACGGCGTTTCGTCGTACACGATAAACGACTATTCACCACTGCATATTATCCCCCCTTTTCCGCGTCACCGTTTGTTTTATCGCGACTCGAAGCGAATCGCGATGATCGAGCCACTTCCTCGGGACATTACTTTGCTCGTTTTCGTAGCACCGTCGTTCTCCTCGATTCCGCCAGCTTTTGACATTTGCGTTTGGTGACGACGCCGCGCCGGCTATTCTCGCGATTTCTTCCTTTCTTCGAGATGTCGTCTCTTTCGAGATATCTCCGCCTCGAATCGCTCGAATAAACACGAAGAGAAATGTCACGCATCAAAGTTTATTTCTCTGTCTCTCTGTTTTTCCCTTTCTCTCTCTCTCTCTCTCTCTCTTTCTCTCTCTCTTTCTCTCTATCCCTCTCTCCCTCTCTTACGTTCTCTTCTTTTCTTCGATCGCTCGCACGTGATCCAGAATTCAAGATAATAACATAGTGAATAGGATTTCTTCAGAAACGAGAACACTTCCTCTTCTTTCTTCTTCTTTTATTTTTCTCTCACGTCACTCTTCTCATTCGCGAAACGTCAAGGTTTACGTTAGCGCACGCGGTTACTACGCGCCTCGAAGGCGCGCGCGTGTCACCAAAAATTATTCTCACGATATATCCGACACTCTTCTTTTCTCCTTTATCCTTTTTCTTCTTCCTCCTCTGTCCTCTTCTTTATTTCGTTATACTTTCCTTTGCTCCTTTCTTTCTCGTAGAATAGGAACACTCATGAAAGTAAAACAAACACCAGTACGAAAAATTGACGCTGATAAAAATGAGAAGATGGACCGGTTCGTTTGTTTAAAATTTTCTTCGTTGGACTGAGGTAAAGAGATAAAGAAAAATGTAAAAAAAAAGCGTTGACGAAAACGAAGACCAAGATAAAGAGACGGATAAACGATGAACGAAGAAGGCTATATTCGCGCGAAGGAGAATGACGACAATTTCCGAGACGAGGAGAAGGAAAACGACGGTGACGAACTACGTGGAGGACGACAGAGAGAGCGAGGACGAGGAGGACAACGGCGGCGGCGTTCTCAACGCTCTCCACGCTGCGCGTTACGTCACGTCCGGCCGAGCGTAGAGTCGGAACTCGTCTGGCGGGGAGAGCGCGAAGGGACGCCTGCCTTTGCCTGCTTGCCAGCCTGCCAGCCCTGGACGCCCGCCGTCGCGACGCCCAGAGGCGCCGGCGTTCCCGAGCGTCCGCGGAATCGCACGAGCTAAGACGCGAACCGCCAGTCGCTCGCCCACCGTCGTCGCGGCACCTACGCTCCATCTCTCTCTCTCTCTCTCTCTTTCTGACACATATAAACTTTATACATTATTGTATTTACTTTAATATCTTTTTTTTACACTTTTATAATTGTCATATTTTTTTTTTTTATTATAACATTAAATTTATCTTCATCTCTCTCTCTACTTCTCTCTCTTTCTCTCTCTTTCTGTCTTTCTGGCTGACATAATTGTTACTGAAAAATTAGTAATGATTTCAAATAAAAATATTTTCATTATTTTGTCTCCTTCTCTAAATCTCTCTTATTTTTTTTTCCTACCCTTTTACAAAAAGATCGTATTTCCTTTCAGCGAACCTTTTTTAAACATCGATTACGCTTCGACGATCCTTACTATCGAGCAGAAGGGGGAGAGGGTCTGTGGCCGACCGCCCACATCGCCTACGATTACTTCTATTCGAACACGTGTCGTATGAAAAATGGAAGCAATATCCGAACGATACAATGCGCCACGCGCGATAGGTTACGAGCTTTTCAAGCTAGCCTTACACTCTTTAGGCTTTCCGCGTCTTCACGAGGTCTCCCCTTACCTCAATTTTTTTCTTCTCCGTTTCTCAAAAAGCCTATCTTTTCGTTTATCCGTGCTATGTACGAAACGACTTTCGTTATTTTTATTTAATAATTTTTTGGATTTTTGCTGATCGCAATTTAAAATACGTGAATAAGATGTTTTAAGCGAGTTAAGCTTTTACGTTCGCTACGTTGAACATTTAAGAAAAAGACACTAGGCGAACATTGTACGAATCCGAGCATTAAGCCTCGTTAAAGGCGTTCGCTGAGTAGGTCGATTATTTACGGGTCTGCATACTTTGACGCGGTGAATGACAAAGAGGTTCTTATTTTATGCCCGTTGCACGGTTAATAAGGGGTTATTTATCTTGTATTTTTATAATCTCACGGATTTATTTCCACGACTGGAATGACTTGCGCGGACGGGAATACGATCGCTTGACTTTTGTCGAGTTTATTTAAAATAAAAGTGCGGTCATTATTGTAATAGCCCTTTGTTAAGCAGAGAATACTCCTTGATTGAACGTTATATGAAAAATTTTTTTAAAAGAGGGAAAGAGAAAGATAGGAAGAGAGAAAAAGAGAGAGGGAGAGCGAGAAAAGGAAAGAGGAAAGAGAAAGAAAAAATAGATACATTGCAATGTCTGAGCTATATAAAAATGACCAATCTATTTACTCTCCATTATCATACCTTCATCTATTTCATAATTTTGATAACGTTATTATGCCGACGTTAGCGACGTTTCACCGTTGGACGCATGCATCAACTCTAAAGCAATTCGCGGTCTTACTTTGTACATCGATCGTGTGTCGGACTATAGCTGGCTATGTAGAAGAATGACACATTTTATTTTTATAAAGCTTGAGAATGAAAGCAAGCAAAGAAAAAGAGAAAAAGAGATAAAACGAATGCAAAATAAAAAAATAAAAAAAGCCTGGCGACGTTAATAATAAAACAGTGGTTACGTTTATAACGGACGAGGTTTTTCTAGCCGCATGGTGATCTATTAGGGTGGCTAAAAGCTTTGGAAAAAAATTCTATCTCTCCGTAGAGAACAATGACGGAGGAGAGGAAGTGTACTTTTTCTTTTCTCTACAAGAGAAATAGGATATGCCTGTCGAATCCAATGTTGTAGTAGAGAAAGGAGCGGGAGATCGTACTCTTGTCGAATACCGATCGCCTCTTATGTCGAGAATAGTTTTTCACCGAAGGAAGTGTATCGATTTTTACAGCTAGCTCGTTCTGTTCTATATCGTACGATTGCTTTTGTTACACATACGAAGTCGTACTTTAATCAACACGATACTCGTGGAATTTAATTATATTATCGTGGGTTACCATTCCAAATGTTGTCGTCCGTTGAAACACAAGTATACCACGCGGTTTGGTGACCACATTCCTGTAAAATGTTATACGAGGGATTGAGAGAAAGAGAGAGAGAGAGAGAGAGAGAGAGAGAGAAAGAGAGAGAGAGAGAGAAAGAGAGAGAGAGAGAGCAGATAGATAGAGGGAGTGAGATAAGCTCAGTGACTCCAAATTGATAGAAATTAAATGTTAAAGTGGAAGCGTACCTGGGAATTAATCGCACATAAATGCGTTGGATGTATTTCTACATGTTTCGAGAGATACGCGTTGCGAACGATCGACTGATCCGGATACTTGCATAAGAATGCAGACTGCATAAATTTTCTCAGCATATCTACCGATTTGTGTTTTACGTTCGATTTCATTCCCCCGAATGGTATTATAACTATGTGTGCATATGTTTATGGAAGAGAGAAAGAGAGAGAGAGAGAGAGAAACAAAAACACGAGATATTTTCCCTATTATTTCCATCGAATTTTAATCGAACGTTATTCAATGCAAATTACAATCTAGGGAAGCCTCGAAAGTCTCTCATTTCGAGCTGATTGTTAAATCAAATCATTCGTTTGACGCTATCCATTATCATTCTGAGTTAAAACACAGAAAGTCGAAATGAGGAGGAATTCGAAAAGAACGTAACGGGTTAACATTAATTATCATTTCCCCGATGTATATTTACCAAGCGGGAGAAGTTAATAGAACGGGAGTAGGCGCATCGTTGGGTCCATTTAGAAAAGTTTTTTCTATGCTTCGCCTTAGTGACTTAGGTATTCCCAGAGGAGCATTTTTCTTGGAGTCGTACATACATACATATGTACGTATGTACATACATAGATATATAGAAACGAACGGGAGAAACGAGTCGCAGCGATTCGAGCCGAAGTGGTACGAAGAGATACGCGTTCCGAAGTGGAACGCGGCCCGGTCTGACCTGACGCAGACCGTATCTACTGATCCATTAAGTGGCGCCCCTCGCTGGTAGTAAATCGAACTAGAGTGATTGCGATGCTACCCCTTTGACCGAATACCGAAAGGATTTCTTCCTCCTTTCGGTAACATTGATGCACGGCCAGGAGAGGAGCTCGACGAGGAACTTGCGCTACTTTTATTTCTCTCCAGTTAGGCTGAGAGAACCGCAGTGACCTATTAGCGCGAGCCACTACCAATGATGTATTCTGCCTTTTTATCGAACGTTTCTTGATTGAACGAACCCGAGAAGCATACTGATCGTACATCGAGTTTGATTAGTATTCGATGAAGATAACTACGAATCGGACTTTTCTTTCCTTATCCTCCATCTTTGGCTTTTCCCATTCTAAAAGATTTCTATTTTAAAGCTAAGCGAAGTATCCCGGTCGAAAGGAAATCGGAACCTTTTTTTATTTAGTTCGAATATTTTAATTACGATAAAATAACGGTATAAAGGAGAAGGATTACTTACTTTTTTATCTTTAGTTATTGATATTTTTTATAAAACAAAAATTGGCTTTATCGCCGATGAACAAATTAAAATAGATTTGATATACGCATGGCACATTTCTTTTGCGTTTTACGTACATACGTACAGTTATCAATTTTCCATGAAGTGCACAATGATACAAACTGTAAAACGAACTTTGTGCGATAGTCGAATTTCTATCTCAGGATGGTCCATTTAAAAATTAAATAAAATTACATGTCTCTCTCAATAGTTTAATCTAGTTTAATTTCTTTTTTCTTTTTTTTTTTTTTTAACGAAAGAGTATCGCAAAAACTTGTATTCTGTAATATTGTAAGAGAAAAATCTATTCAAGTTTTTTCTTTCGATCTATTCCTTTTTTTTCGTTTCATTATTTAATCAAAATCCAAATGAAGGATTCTCCAATGATGGAGAAGCGATTAGGGTCGAATTCAAATATATATATATATATATGTATATATATATAAATATATATATATATATATATAAATATATATATATATATAAATATATATATATATATATATATATATACATATATAGAAAGAGAGCGCTAACATTGAGGCTATTTTTGATCTAGATACTGAGAGAATGCAAGTAGCATCAAGAAACGTCTTAGTGTCTTACGGACGAGCTTTGGCTCATGTTCAAGCTCATAAATAATTCCGTTTGTGAGGGTGGATATAGAAGGGAGTCGTCGGTTGGAAGGTAGCAGTCAGGATAAACTGACATGGGGAACGTGTATGTAGTGACGTGTACCCGACCACAGGGAATCTATGAGCCATTGGCATAGAATAGCCAAGAAACGATCCACCTGTCTCGAGAGATCTATCGCGTCGATTGGAAAATCCTATCTACGACTTTTTGCCGTAGTTTATTCATAAATAAGTCAAATGTCGATATATTTTATGTACGTCAATAATTAATATATGCAGATGATTTTTCTCTTCAATTGACTCTTTCCTTGAATGCACGCTCATTAAATTGCAAACAGTAAAGTAAATTTATATAAAAATAAACGACACTCCGATCTGATCGATTAATCGTTCATTCTCATGGTACAATAAACCACGGTTCAAGGTGTAGAATCTTTGAAAGATATAGAGCAAATAAAAAGTAGATTTCGTTACAGATGAGAGATCCTTTCGATGATTATGAAAAAGTGTGTTTTATCAATTTCCTTTGTTACGATCGATCGATCTCCGGTATTGTTAGGAATTATCTCGATAATCCAATTAACAGGATATAAAGCGTTCATTATAGTTAATACATGTACGTTTATTTTTCTATACATTACTTCTATCTCTATCTTTCTTACGTTATTTTTCATTGAACTATAATTCAATAGGAGAACAAAATACGTTATGATTTTTTTCTTATTGCCGACGTTGTTCGGCCCGTCTTTATTATGCTATTAGAAAATATCGGTAACTAACGAAACACCGAAATAAGTTCTTTCCTTTTGTATCGGACAAGCTTCCTCGTTATCTTCCTCATCCGTGCGCATTCATCGTTAGATGTTTGTTCGACCGCAGGCGAAAAGTCTGATGAAATAGGTAAGAGAACATTTCCCAAGCTCTTTCTTTCTTTTCATTCACGTTTACGTGCGTTTTTTTTCATTTGAAAAACATCGTGAATCGTATAAATGAATTACAAGAGAGGGAGAGAGAGAGAGGGAGAGAGAGAGAGAGAGAGAGAAAAAAAGAGAGAGAGAAAGAGAGAGTAAGAAAGAGAGAGAGAGAGAGAGAGAGAGAGAGAGAGAGAGAGCCGACTATTCGAGGAGGAAAAAAACGATTACCTGTCAAAGTTTTTGCTTGTTACGGAATACATCATTAGAACTGACAAGATTCTTCATTATTCTACTTTTGAAATCGAAACGAATGAAAAGTTTTGCGTACCTATTTCTCGAATGACTTTTTTATATCATATGCCCTTTCTACATTATTTCATCATGATTATACGTTAGCAAATATAAATAAATGAAAAGAGGAAAGACAAAAAAAAATATAGGGATAAGATGAAGAAAGATCGAGTCGCATCGCCCGGTTGATTTTTATTTTCCGCATATTAGTTTGAATCTCATCGTAAATTGGCTCTTTCGCAACACCCGGAGATGAAGCTCGCCAGAGGGGGCAACCACAGGAAAAGATCTCAGAGGGGCAAAAGGTAGAGAAAGAGAGAGAGAAGGAGAAAGTAAGAAAGGGGGGAAAGAGAGAGAGGGGGGGGAATAGAGTGAAAGAGAAAGAGGAAGAGAGTGAAAGATAGATAGAGAGAGAGAGAGAGAGAGAGGGAGAAAGAGAGAAAGAGAGAGAGAGGGAGAGGGAGAAGGAACGAGCGAGTTTAACACCGATGGAAGATGGGAGGACAAAGGATGAGCCTCAGGCGATTCACTCGACATTGCTATGTTGCGGTAATTGCAGCTAATTAAGAGGTTGAACTCTCTCGTTTCTCTTCCCATCTTTCTTCTTCTTGATCTTTCTTCCTTTTTCTACTCCTTCTATTCTATATCTCTTTATCTCTGTCTAACCTTATCTCTCTATTCATCTATCCATCTCCTTATCTATCTCTATCTTTGGTATTTTCTCAAACCACACCACGTCTTTTCTCCAAAAGTTACGACGTAAGCCTCCTCTCTCTTTCTCTCTCTCTCTCTCTCTCTCTCTCTCTCTTTCACTCTCTCTCTCTCTCTCTCTCTCTCTCTCTCTCTCTCTCTCTCTCTGTACCTTCCCGCCTGAATAACTTCCATCTTGTCTTTTACTTATCCTCTAAGGTGGAAATACGTTTGCATGGTGCTAAGCTCTAGCATCATTAGATAATTGTCACGGTATATGAAGCAAGACACTTTCGATCTCCCTTTAATCCTTATATCCTTATACGAAAGTTCTATTACTTCCTTTAGATATTACTTCCTTTATCAAGTAATTATCAGTACAAAAAGAACAGATTATAAGGATAGGAATAAATGTCGGAAATACTTTCTTAGAATATCGATTCATTGTGTCTTAAGGAATTTTGACTTGTACAAATGATCATAGTAAGTATGTAAATTAAGCAAACGATGAACTAAAGAGAATACTATTCTCCGTTTGAAGTCTGCTTTCGTATGACAGATGAGTCGATCTTCGAATGTCGAGTGTTGAAGCAACGAGTTGAGAAAATTTTCGATATATTTCCAGAGGAATATTTCCAACATGAAT
Organism: Vespa mandarinia; assembly: GCF_050613455.1. Lineage (NCBI taxonomy): Eukaryota > Metazoa > Arthropoda > Insecta > Hymenoptera > Vespidae > Vespa > Vespa mandarinia. Next base: position 5,840,558 of record NC_140812.1, on the reverse strand, counting down.
TATCTGAAAATTGTAATCATTCTTTTTTTTTTTTTTTTGAATTGTCAATAAAACAGAGATCACTGAGAACATAAAAAACGTTTCTGAAAAATTAAATAAGTACAATGGTGAAATATAAAATTGACGATGAAACTCGGTAGGATTTAAATCTCTTACAAGTAATGAATATTGACGAACACGTTACTATAATACATTTTAGTATATATAGGGCAATGTTTGACGATCGAAGACGCGTTAGCACAAGCAACTTACCTACGTGGATCCTCCCTCCCGATATTCAGGATAAGTTCTCAACTAACGTGCGTGATACAGAGTTAACGTGTTTCACGCACAGCCGTACTACGTTCACGTATGACGTACGGCTAGGCTAGCGAGTCAGACAGCAGCTAATCTACGTATATGAAAGCATTTAATACAGAGGTGTATACAAAGGCTGACTAGAAATAGGTGCACACGCGCGTGCTAGAATCCTTTCCTCGTAGATGTCTCTCTCACTCTACCTCTTTCTCTCTCTCTCTCTCTCTCTCTTTCTCTCTCCCTTTCTCTCTCTCTACCCTTGTCTTTCTCTCTCCCTTTCTCTCGAAAGTCTATCTCTCTATCTCTACATTTATGTGCACTCGTATTGGTGTTGGCGAGATAGGAAGCAGTCAATAATTCATGCATTACTCTCGGTTATTATGCTACTGTGGTCTACCGTAGTCCGTGCGGTTGGCAATTCAGCTTTACGTTTGCTTTACCGACCATAGTGCGGACCAACTAGATATCGGCGAATCGGGCAACGGTGCTGATATACTAATTCGTAACCGCGCACCCATCGACGATAGAACTCTATCAACTTATTCATAGGAAGAGCGTATTCTATCCTGCCCTCTTTTCTTCCGATATATATATATATATGTATGTATATGTATATGTATATATATCTATATAGTTAACCTTTATCTCCTTCTATCTCTCTCTTCGACATTCTCCTCTCCGATTTTCCATCAAACCAAATTTCATCGTTGTTCAAGACAAATTTTCGGAATTCATATTTCGATATGTGAAATATCATATTGCTTGGTCGTTCGTTCTATTCTTTTTCTTTCTTTATTTTCCTTTTCTTTTCTTTTGTCACGATCCATTCTCAGTGGGAAGTGGGAAAAGAAAAAAAGAATACATGTTCTATGTCTATGTGGCATCACCGGCGAGGGCAGACGAAATAGCTACGATCTTCTTTCTATTCCGCGTCCATACGTGTGCCGACGAACGAGCCAGTGAAAAATTAAAACATGTCTGGACGCTATTATTTACCTCGCAGTGACAGTGAAACGGAATGAAGGTAAACGGAAAGGGAAAAAGAGCACCTTTTACTACGCAAGCGAAGACCGTAACTTTCGCCTGTTTGTCTTACGCTAATTAACTGAACATGAAATATTTTCCAACAACGCCCGAGGACTTTTAGGGAATGGGGAGCAAAGAAAGAAAGGAGAGAACGTCGGAATAGCTTCGGGATATGCACCAGAGATGTTTCTATTCTATGTTTTCTTACAGATCGACTATGATCTACTCGGTGAGCTATGATTTTATCGAAGAAAGCAAGATCTCTCGATCGATTGATCGCTTCAATTTCTTTTTTAATTATTCCTGTGCATTTGTTATGATGTAAACATTATGCTTGCATTTATATGAGCATAAAATAATTATTAATAATGCAGTACAAATATCGTAGATAGGGTCCTTTTAACCATAAATTATTATGCTAATACATTACGTCCCAAGGCGATCTATATTAATTGACGTGTAACAGAACACCAGTTACGATAACAGGTCAAAAGATAATAATGAAGAGATAAAAATTGGCCATCCATTTCAAAATAGATTAGCATCGATGAAAAAGACCGATTAATGTCCACTTTCATATATGTTTATCTCGATAGGCCTTCTCTATAACGTCGCAAATTGGGACGAGTCCTTCTGGAATCTAATTATGTTCGATTAAGAGCTCTATATTACTCTTGAGTATTATTAATCAGATTCTATTATCTCATTAGTTACAGATACACGATGACGCAATTCGATTGTGTCGGACTTGTCCTTTATACGAACTACTTCAGCGTTCTGCTAAGTACCTATTATCGTTCTTATTAAAACAATGTAGTATCCATTTTGAAAGTCTGAAAATTGATCTTACAAGGTAAACAGAGAGGATAATGATCCGTCTTGCATTTCACGTTCTACGACGAGTCTACAACGAGAAAAGAAAAAAGAAAAAGAAAGAAGTGAAGAAGAAAGAAGAAAAAAAAGTGAGTCGAAGGTAAGAGAAGCAGAAAGAAGGATACCAAGTATGTACGTAATAGAAATTCATTTTCTCTTAAAACGTTGACGAGTTTCTTTCATCATAAATGTTATTAATCGCCAGAGGCTTTTCCACCTTGGCGCTGTTCACCATTTCAGAGACTAAGTTTTTTTCTCCACTCGCTTATATTTTTAGTTTTTCTTATCGCTACCGCCGCTGTTTCCGCTCTTCCTAAGTTATCTCTTTATTTATCTATGGCATTATTTCTACTATCACATTTCAATGAGAATAAAGAAGGCTGAATTCCAAACTATTTTCCTAATATTAGAAAAACTTATAATTCCTAACTAAGATTTCTTGACGAATCGTGGAAAATATGCCAAGTTTGTTAGATATTCGTAATATATGAAAAAGCGCGCAAGTGTTTTCAATAACAACGAAAAATTTTTCCATAAGAACTTTTTCTACTATTCCATCTATCATGTCTTTTTTAATATTCCCTCGGTCAGTTAAGCTCTCTAACAAATTTTAATGGGTTAGATAATGTTTCCCTTTAACGATAATTCCAGATCACACGAGTCTTATACAGGCAACACTTAACGCGGTAATAACAATCAAGTAGAGTGCAAAGTTTCGTGTAAGTTACTCCATCTAACGCGTAGTCCGTCTACGTGATATAGGTACATATATTCGCTCGGAAATGTTTGACATGACTGACTCTTGCCTCATGGTGAATCTAAGAAAACGTTGTTCCTTATCCAACAAGAATATTCCTGTATATACTGGCTGGATTTTGTCGCATAATAATAAACTTTAATATCGATGCTAATCCAGAAAATTGTAGAGAGAAGAAAGAGGGATACAGATGAAGAAGAAGAAGAAGAAGAAGAAGAGACAGAGACAGAGACAGAGACAGAGATATAGACAGAGATAGAGAGAAAGAGAGAAAGAGAGAGAGAGAGAGAGAGAGGGAGAGAGAGAGAGAGAGAGGTGAAAATATTAGCTAGCGATGGCCGGGTAATTCAGAGCAGAGAGATCTCTCAAGCATTTCTTATTCCAAGTTTGCGCTATGCTCTCTCGTATCATAGTGTCCGCCAGTGGAAATCGTACTTTCCTCCCGTCTCTGGTTTTGCTCACGGGCAAAGGAGGACAGAGAGACAAAGCGAAGGAACGAGCAATTTCGAGGTAGCGTTACGCAATTTACTGCCTTTTCTACCCTAAAAAAGGTCCAGCTAAATAAGAGAGAAGCTGGGGTCTTATTAGGAGATGATGGGGGGGTCCGCTGACGCTACACCCTGTGCCAAGACCGTCCTCAGAAAACACCGTTCCACCTTAAGTTAACGGAAGAGAGACGCGGAAGGACGCCGGTCGTTGAGGGTAGTTTGTCAACCCTGGGCTTGTTCCTGGCTCGAGCGAACCTAATTAAAGTCCTACACTTTTCTTTCATTACCTCTTTTCTCTCTTTATTTCTCTTTCTCTATTTCCTTCTCTCTCTCTCTCTCTCTCTCTCTCTCTCTATCTCTCTCTCTGTCTCTCTCTCTCTCTCTCTCTCTCTCTCTGTCTCTCTTTCTGTTTCTGTCTTTTTCTTTAAGTTTAAGCACGACATTTTCTTTTCCTACCTTGGAAATACTACAAAGATATCTCGTTTTCTCCGTGACAGATGGTTCGTACTATTATTCAGATATCCCTAGTTATTGTCAGATACATGTCGGACATGTATTGGAGATAATATTTTCTCAAGCATTTTAATCGAATTCGATTGGTTCAAGATAAATTTTATATGTATCCCTCTTATCGATTTTAATGAATTTGCAATTAAAGTCGTAAAACATGGGATTTACGAATGATAACTTATTAAAATTGATAATCATCTTATTAGATAGATTGTGCAATTTGTTCTCTCATAGATCTTTCTGACTTCATTGGAGGAATATACCAAGACAATCGATCAAACAAGAACGATAAATCTTAATGGAATTTCTTGTTTAAACGAGCTCCTTCCTTTCCCAAACAAAACGCATGACGCGTGACTCTGTAATTACGCATTTGGAGACGTCGAGAGTAGATGAGGGAGGAGATAGAGATAGAGAGAAAAGGAGAGAGAGAGAGGGAGAGAGAGAAGAGAGAACGTATCCGGCGAGCACGAACGTTTCGGCCCTCTCAGGAGAGTTAGCTTCGATACGGTTCGCTCGTCTGTACGTTCCTCGACGGAGTTTCCCAGGCTCTCGGGTGAATTAGCAGGAGCGTTCGCCGGCTATACTTGAACAGTCGTGTAATCTCGCGTATAGGCTGTCCCTTCCATAAACGTGCACGGGGCATTGTCGGTTGCACACGAATGCCTGGGTACCCAGTGGTTACGGTAATGAAATTGCTACGCTACCCCTCCAGCTGATATTATTCCGCTTCCAACAGGAATACCGGCCGTTGCGTTGGTTGGTTTAGGGACCAGCGAAGTGATATTTCGAGAAGTTTCCTTGAAGCTATTCGCGAGCTCTCCCCATTAAGCACGTGTATCCTATACACACACACTCTTTCTCTTTCTAGTCCTTCTATCAACAAATTCTCCTTCTACTCGACTATCATTTTCAACCACCTGACATTTCTTTCCTGATTTCTTCAATCTTTAGTTCTTCTCTTTATTACCATTCTCTGTTATCAAGAGAGATAAGATTCCAAAGCTATATCATCGACGAACTAAATTAGATAATTATCGAGGAACGAAAATCTTGGCTCTCCATCTGTTTAGTCAATATTTACATCGCAAACGTTGAGCAACTAATAAAGGGGTAAAACGGGGTAGTCCGTTTTAGATTACATATATGTTTTTGTTATTTATTTTACTTGATATCCGGTTATTTCTTCGGTGTTTTCTTCTTCCGTCTTGCCTCATCCTTCCATCCCCACTATTCCTTCGTATGTCATACATAATATCTCGAATAATTCGAGCGTACTAAAAATGTAAGGATTAGCTAAAACAAAGACGCCAAGGCGGACTGGCTTTAACATTTAAATTATTCCTTCTCGTCTACCTTCCTAGCTCGTAGCTTTAGCTTGGCCCATTATCAGTCTGAGACATGAGAGATACTCTCGTATTCTGTCTTCATATACGTGCACGATCACACGTTCACTAACGTACGAGAACATATATACCTATACAGAAAGATAGTTTTAACTTTAAGAGAGATTTCAAGCAATATTAAAGATTAACGATCCTAACTCAATACTTACTCGTACTTTTCAACATCCCTTCTTCTACTTTCAACAAATCGCTGTCGGCTACTTGAGATAGGGCTCACAAGCTGATCTCATGGACTAAGAGAGCTTTCTTTTTCGGCGATGTTCTCCCTGATAGAACGATTTGCAAGGTGATATTCTGTGATATTAAAAAAAAAAAAAAAAAAGAAAGAAAAAAAAGGACTCCGAACGAATCGCTTCGGGACCGATGACAGGGTTTTCCTCGAGGATGAACTTCTTTCTAATATTAAAGCTGCATTCTTTGATTCTTAAAACTGGTCTCGTATTATAGAAAACCTAGGGAAATACTGCACAGAATTGTATGAACTAGGAAATTTGACTGGATAGATTTGAATGTATGAAAAATAGGATTGTGAAGAGAAAGAGAGGAGGGATAAGGCGAAGACTGAAAGTCGTAGAGACGTGGCTCGAGGTTGCGTGTATTTGTAGGAACGATAGAGTGAGAGAAAGGGATGAATGAAGTGAGTGAGGGTGGGAATGAGAGTGAGGGTGGAGGTGTGTTTGAAACCGCAGGGTAGAAGATGGGTAATAATGCTCAAAGACGTTAAGCGGAGAAGCTAAATGAGAGAACGGTCTAAAGACTGGAAAGTTAGTTCCTGGGTAAGAACTAGAAACCGTCGAGTGCCTCGTGCCGGTTTCAGAAGCAATCCGCGCTTCCGCCCACGAACGAAACCACTGCAGAAAGATAGAAAGGGAAATATAAAGAAAGAGAGAGAGAGAGAGAGAGATAGATAGATAAATAGAGAGAAAGAGAGAGAGAGAGAGAGAGAGAGAGAATGGAGTTTGCTTTCCCGAGAAACGATGGTTTTCTATCCTTCTAGATATTGCCTTTTATTCTTGGCAGAAAATCATTGAAGACATTTCACAAGAAGAAAGTAAAAGGAAGTTTCGTTGTTTCTCAATAAATTTACTGGACTGACAAGCAGCGAGTCAACCTGGGACTACCCGTGAAGCACATGCTAATGTATTTGAAGAGGAGCAGTGATTCTCGATTTGATCTTATTGTTCGAACATTGATAATTTCTAATATGTCGATAGAAGATCATTTGTAATATTGAGACAATCAAAAATCGATGCTAGAAAGTATTTGTAGAAAGATAAATTTCTAATTTGTTTCACTTACTTGAAATATTTTTAAGCATTTATTGACTGAGTTAAATTCTTTAGAATATACAATTTCAACTGCTCATTATCTTGAGAAATATTGATCTTGACGACGTTAAAGATCTATCGATAATAAAATCTTTGATGATCGTTATAAAGATCGTCCAAGCGAGTAGATTGTATTGAAAGGGAAGAAGAGCGTAACAAATGCAAGGAGGTGAGAGCCACTGCCGCCTCCCTCTCTCTCAGTTCAATTACAGTTACGCCCGTTAACGACCACGCCAGAGGGCCGATAATGTCGCGATACGGGTCAGAGGTTAGCCGTGGTTCCTTTATGCTAACGAATGCTTACACACGAAACCCAACGCAGACGATCATATATCGGCTGCCAAAGATAGTGGAGAAATTAGCTGAAAACGGCAATCTCCGGTCCTTGTTGGGATGGTCTCTCTTACCAAGAATGATATTCTCTCTCTCTCTCTCTCTTTCACTCTCTCTCTCTCTCTCTCTCTCTCTCTCTCTCTCTCTCTCTCTCTCTCTTCCCTTCTCTCTTTCTCACCCTTTCTCTACGGGTCTTTCTCTCTTCGCTCTATTTGTTCGGACGATTTATAAAGGCAAGATATGTTCATGGAAATACTGAATATCTATTTCGAAGTTATCGTTCTATAAACTTAACTCGTTATTGTTATTTCTGTCTTGATATCTTTGCAATTAATTGACATTAAAGAATATGTGATAATTCGAGACTTATCTATGCAAATAGATAATATCGATCTGTATTATATACATAGAAAAATTGCATTTCCATTAAACTAATGCAAATTGTAAAAACGATCGTGTAATAAGCGAAGCTTCTTTTATGAAGATTCACAAGAGCGACATCCGCTGAGAAAAAAGCAGTGTGACCGTAAAAACGCAAAGAACAGGAGTAGAGTATATTGTGCAAGAGGGTAAATCCCAAGGTTTCTTAATGGCAAGCTGTGTTCTATATAGGCATCCAATGGAGGGTTATCCCGGGGGGACGCTTCATAATTTATATTAATGGGGTAAATGCATGAGGAAACTCTAAACTTCACCCTTCGTATCGTGTATCGTTCTAAGAATAAGAAGAAAGGTGATGCCGTTGCCTTAATGGAAAATACAATTTCCTACGACCTTCGACTTATAAAACGAATAATTCGTCAGAGTTTATCGAAAAGAGAAAAGAACTTGCATTGATATCACTTCAACCTCGAGAATCTTCTTAGGAGGCTATATCGATGAATCTCGACGAGCTCATTCAATTCGAATTGGATGAGCTCGACGAAGAATGCAATAGGAAAACGACGAGGGGAACGATACCGAGCGAAGTGTGGTAGACTGTAACGAAAGAGGATATACAGAAGAGGAAAAAGAGAAAGAAAAAGAGAAAGAGAAAGAGAGAGAGAGATAGAAAAAGAGGAAGAATAGCAGTGGAATTGCGCCATTGTGTCGAGACCCGTAGGCCGACGCTTCGTACGGCTATTACCGCGATAATATCTCGGCCAGTGCAGCACAAAATGCCCAATTAGGTGTGAAAAGGGGTGAAAAAAAGAGAAGATGGAAGAAGGGAGAAGGAAGCCGAAGTGGTGGAGCTCTGTGTGGAGAAACGGTAAGGGAGAGAGTAAAAAAAATCAGTGGATGGAGTAAAAGGATATAAAGAGAAAGAAAGGGAGAAAGGGTATATTTGAATGGGCAAACGGTAGTGGCCGAGAAAGTGGTGGGAGAAGGTGGTGGTACTCGTGTATGGGGAACATAGTTTGGATGGGAGGGAGGAATAGTACGGAGAGAGTTGAGAGGAAAGGAGGAAGAGAGTAACATTGGTATCCCTCCCTTACAGAGGGTTTTGCGCAATGCGCCCACCGTCGCTGTAGTGGGGGTTAACTCCTGATCTCCACGTTCCTCTCTCTCTCTCTCTCCCTCTCTCTCATTCTCTGTTTGCAGGCCATTGTGTGTCACGGGGTGTTGCAACTTGCAACTTTTTATTCACGGCTCTCATACTGAATCCTCTCTTTGCCTCGCCAATGCACGTTCGGCTACATGAATCTTCTCTCTTATATCTATCTCTATGCGTGCATCTTCCTATCTCTTTCTATCTCTTTTCATCTTGTTTCATTTTCCACATCACCTTATCTTTCTCTCTTTCTCTTTTTTCGCTATACATTTTCTCGTCTTTGTCCCACCCATCCAAGCGCAAGGAATTCTCACACTGTCGTATGTAAATTCGCGAGACAGAAATATTAGAATATTCTCGTGTCCAACTCGACATTTTTCTCTTTGACGCTCGAAAGATCCTTCGCGTCTTTCCACGAGTCCTTTCTCTCGAATCTCGCTCGATGGAAGTGAAAATGGCGAATGAGCCGAGAGCTACTCTTCCTACCACGCGTCGATCTCACTGAGGAGGAAAGCGAAGCCGATATTACAATGTATGAAAATGGCTCGCTCTCTCGTTGTCTCATTTATTAGAAATACCTCAATTAATTAATTTAATAAAAATTCTTTCTTGATCTATCGTAGCACGATAATAATAAAAAGATAAAGTCGCTTATACGTTGATCGCTATTCGTTTTTGACGTTAAACCACGTGAAAGAGTATCGAATTTTTAATGAAAAATAAAAAAATTAATTAAAAATTAAAACATTATATTTTTTACTCACAATGAACGTACCATGGAAAAACGATCGTAATAACAACTTACCATCATGATACTAAGTAGATAGATGTAGATAGATACCTGTTATTATCGAAAATCAAAAACTACTCGTCATATGCACTTGCCATTCGTCGGTTTTTGTGGTAGAGCAACCTCAATTTGTAAGTTGAAATCGCCCTAGGGTGAATACGCGGACTACGGCTTTTGTTATATTTTCGTTACCCCTTTTTTTTTATAAATTCGAAACAGAGAGTCGAACCTGGGGCGATTAAATAATTTGCCAGACAAATAATAAGCTAAATGAATACGATAATTGCTCATGTAACGATGAATAATATGCCGGAGATATTATTTCCGCTACAGCAAAAAATAATGTATTGAGCTTGAAAAAATAAAAAGAGGGAAAGAGAGAGAGAGTGAGAGAGAGAGAGAGAGAGAGAGAGAGAGAGAAAGAGAAATGCATCCCACTGGATTTTTCAATGAATTGCTCTATACTTTACGTCACGACATTTAATAATTTCTCGTCGTAAATATCTATCATATCTTTTCAAAAGAAATCGAAAGGTTCTAACGGCGAACTAGAAAATGAAAACCTTGTGCTATCGAATAAGAAGAGAAAAGAGGCGATTCCTCTCGAATTCGAAATGAATGTTTAATATAAAACGGGATAGGAAATAGGGGAAGGGTTCTATTAAAGGCAAAAGCCCGACGGACATTTTAAGAAAGTTATTCCTCCAGGAAGAAGAAATGGATAAAGTGAAATAAGAAAGTCGTCTACCGCATTATCTGTTGACAATTCATTATTGGTCCCAATACACCCGCTTTCAAATTCCAATAGCAGCGAAAAGTTCTTCTATGGTTATGCCGTTAGCGTGTTGTAGATACACACATAAGTACATTGCATTGACGAGCAAACAGACAAACACAAAAACACGCTTGTAGAGGCGTGCGCGAGTGCACGTGCGGCATGCCGCCGTACTGCTAGGAATTGTAGCTATTTTAAAAATACACCATTTACCGAAGGGAATCGCTGTGGCGGTGTGTTTGTTTAGAAAATAAGAACGCGTCGGTGAAACTTGTATACCCAACTCGCAATGCCCACACACACCTGCCCACCCCCTGTTTCTACTTCCTCCTTTCTTCTCCTTCCTCTTTTCTATCCGCGCGTTCTCCACACCCTTCACCATTTTCCTACTATCGAAGCTTTCGATACGTTTCTACACGTATTTTTCTTTCGATGTTCGAAAAGCGTCCCTCTTTCCTCTAACCCCTTCCCCTTCCCCCTGTATAACGCCCGCTCCTCCCTCGTCCCCGCCTCTCACCAGTCGAAGTCGTCTTTCTCTCTCGTTCGCTTTTTCCATTCCGTTCCGTTATTTTCTAACAATATTTTAGCGATAGTCCCTGCGGCTGCGTATTCCGCAACGCGAGGATTCTTCTTTCGTCTTCGTCTTACGCGTTTCGATTTGATATCTTCTATCTTCTTCTCATGTACACACACACACATACACGCATATACACAAATATACGCTCACAGATATACCAGCTCTTTGGAAGAACGTTTTCCAAGTTCGCCGACGAGACCGCTTACTTTTACCTTACTACCTATTCCCATCTTCCCCCTTTCCTTCCATTTTCCTTGTTCGCCGGCAGCGCCTTCTCTGCCGTACTCAATATCGCTATCTTCTCGCACGAGCGCATCTTCTTCCATCGGCAATTTCTATCATGCTTACACACCTGTACTACTCTACCGTTCTTCCCTTTTTGCATCCCTTACTTCACGTTCCTATCATATCGTATCATCCACCTCCTCTCCCATCCCTCCACTATCTTCCACTCTCTTTCTCGATCGGTGGAACTATCGATCTTCGAACGCCGCGGGGGGATCATTTATTCAGAAATGGTTTATTAATAAGGTAGAATATCGCGAATCGCGCTATCTTCGTTGAGAAGACCATCTTAAAAGTAGGGCTTTACAATTTCTAATACATTTTTTTTTTGTTTAAAGGCGAGAAAGTGAATAGAAAAGAATAATTATTTCCTTGTTCGAATTCTGCGTGTTTGCGCATTTAATTTTAATGAATGATAAAATATTTATATATTTATATGTATACATATATGTATACATATATAGATAGATAAATAATATATATATATATATATATTTCGATAGTTAATAGCGTGCTCGCGTTATGCTTTAACATTATTTGCCGGAAAGCTTTTCAATCGGATGCATTATGAGCTCCCGCTGTGGTGAGAACGGATATTAAACTGCTCGTTAATATAGGCTTTTTACTCACCCTATATCATGAATTCGTCGCGAGTTCTCTACGAATAAATTTAGTGGTATGTTGATTTTTGCCAGAGAAAAAGAAATTCGAAATCGTTGGAAAACAGGGAAAGGTTTAAAATTTACAACATTAAACGCCGATCGGTTATGTAAAAGAAAGAAAAAGGGCAAAAGTTGGAAGTACATACTTGGTATCCTTTAAAAAAGCGATGTATACGATATACCATTCGTGAAAGATACACACATGGAGAGAAAGAGAAAGAAAAAGAGAAAAAATGTTTCGGCAGTGAATAAACTGTAAATAAAGTAGAAAGAGATGCAAGCATGGAGTCGCTAAAATTGCTGGCGTATCAACAACGCAGCTGTTTTGTCCGATGAAGAGTACATTATTATTTCGTTAAATTACTAATTAGGTCCCTTTTGGTCGGTACCGCATGGAAGCACAGTAACCGTTTTGAATGCACCAGCCACCGCGATTCCGAATTGCGTTATTAGCTGCACCGGTATCCGAGCGCTAATTTGTTAATTTAATTAAGCATTTCCCGAATAACAACTGAGCCCAATTGTCCACCAAAGTTTCGTGGTCCGTTACTCGATCGTCCGTGAAACTCGTTTGCTCGTTAAAACGATTGGGATTAATATCGTTCTAATCTTTTCTGTTATTAAAAAATCAAAAAGAAATCAATTGAAATAATATCATTCAAATTGAAAATTTAACAACAAACGAGAATTATCAGAGTATTTAATGAAATTTGTCACCATTGATAATTTGTCTGTCTTTTCTGAAAAAATTATAAGTACCAATAATGGATCGTTTCCCAGAATGATAATTTTATATATATATATACTAATATATATATATATATATACTGATTCGGATGATGGATCCATATGTTTTTTGCTTTAAATTCATTATAACGAGAAATCGGGCCTTTTCGAAATCATACACCATAATGGTATTATTAATGGCGCATATAAAATGTTACGAGTAAACACGGCTATCGTGTTAGAATGTATTCTACATATATATACATTGGCACCCATGTATACGCAACGAACGTACTGCCCATTGGGGACCATCGAAGGGTCGATACATTTTGTCGAGGAACACCGCAGGCATAAAAAAAGAGAGAGAGTGAGTGAGTGAGTGAGAGAGAGAGAGAGAGAGAGAGAGAAAGAGAGAGAGAGAGAGAGAGAAAGAGAGAGAGAGAGGACACGTTCGATTATTTATCATGAGGGGAGAGAACATCGTTAGAGAGCAACGCTGCGAGTCTGTAATATCTAGGATAAAAAAGAAATTTTCTAGCTGAGTGAGGGTAGATTTTTGGTGTAGCGTAGAGGAAATGAAATAAATAGTACGCGCGCGGTACACCATTGGGGTAAAATAAAAATAAAAGAATGAAAAAGAGAAACATAATAAAAAGAGAGGTGCGATGACCGAGTGACGACACAGGACCGGCACGCTAAAAATGCAGATGCGCATAACTCAGCGGTTTAATCGCGAATGCGGCTATGGCACGCGTAATGAAAGCACCTCGAAAAACAAGCCTGGCAGAGTCGGCATCGCCAGTAGCAGCTTCAACACTACCACCATTGCTATGTTCATGATATTTGGGGAGTAACTGTAGAGAGAGAGAGAGAGAGAGAGAGGAGAGAGAGAGAGAGAGAGAAAGAGACAGAGACAGACAGAGACAGAGAGAGACAGAGAGGGAGAAAAAGGGTCGAGAAGATCGAGAGAGAGATAGGGAGGGAAAGAGAAAGAGAAAAAGGATGGAGAAGATCGGGAGAGTTGGTAGACAACATTCTTGCGGTTGAACTCCTCGTAAAGGTGCGTGCCGTGTCGCATGGCTAGCAACGACCAACCTTTTCTCCTTCTCCCTCCATCTCCTTTCCTGCTATAAATTTAGTCCCTCTGATCTCCGTCTGGATATTATGCTGAATTAAAAATTTATTTATTTATTTTTTTTTGTTTCTTTTTTTTTTTTTTTACTAGCTACCATTTTGTGCAACGGACTCATACATCGTAAACAATTTTTTCAAAGTGTCCTTCAAATTTATTTGAAAGAAGAAGAAAAAGAAAAAAAGGGGAAATAAATTTCTTTTCGATTTATCTAAATAAAACGTTTCTAAGAGTAAAAGAAGCCACATTGGAATATAACGAAAAGATGTTCAAGATACTTTTCAAAAAGGTTCGACCACTTTCCTATCCAATCGGACGTGTTTAGACGAAACGAAGATACTTTCAGGCTCTCTCGCGCTTAAATATTCCGTCGGATGTTCCCATCTCTCTCTCTCTTTTTTTTTTTTATTTTCCTCTTTAATTCGAATTACAACATTTCCCTGCTTCCAGAGTTTTCTGTAGCTTCCTCGAAACGTCGAAACGCCCGTACACCGCATCCTGTCTGTTACGACTAAGCTCGCGACATTCTCAAGTTTCGTGTAATCTTATTACATCTATTAACTTTCACCCCGTCTCATCTGAGCGCGGCGAAGTGCGTTTCGCTATAATCTAGTTTCGTTTTTCTTCGTTAGACGAAAAATTCTGAAAGTGGGTTGGGTACATATGCAATGAATGAGAGAAAGAGAAAGAGAGGAGAGAGAGAGAGAGAGAAAGAGAAAGAAAGGGAAAAAGGGAAAAGGGATAGAAAGAGAGAGAGAGAGAGAGAAAGAAAGGGAAAAAGGAAAGAGGAAGAGAGAGAGAGAGAGAGAGAGAGAAAAAGAAAGAGAGAGACTGCAATTCAGTACGAAGCGGTAGGAAAGGGACGAACATTTCCTCTGACCGCCCTGGTTGTTAAGGTTTTAAGTATGCAACGAGTAATCTGCCTGGTGCCTCGGCTCCAGCTCGTAAGAGAGTAAGAGAGAAAGAAAATAAGAGAGAGAGAGAGAGAGAGAGAGAGAGAGAGAGAAAGGGAGAGACTTCGTTACTCTGAACGCGGAGAAACAAAAGTTGTTTCTCTTGTATTAAGTTTGTCGGTCCTGCAGTAAAACTGTTAGTTTACGGGGGTACTTTATTAATTAACGGCTGGACTAGGGGAATGCAGGCGAATACCGTCTGTACCTTCGACATCGTTTCCACCGACCTTTGCCCCACTGCTAATCGTTGGAAGAGAGAAACCCGGGATCGAGCGTGCGTGATACCACTCGCTTTCTATTCTCACAATGCCTCTATGTTAATACCATCCTTCCTCGAGAGCAATGATTTTATGAAAACGAAAGAAGGAAATATTACTACCAACTCGGATCACGTTTTATACATATACATACGTTGGCGGCCATTAATAGCGTACAGGAGTATCTTCTCTCGGTAAGAAAAATGATTCCTTTCCACGTACCTTATGATTTATATTATCCTTATCTTACTATGTCTATGTTTATGAAAAAGTTATGTTTGTGTGACTAATGTCGAGGATGATATATGAATTATGGTGATTTTTGTAAGTTTGAATAAAATAGCTTATAAATATTGTTAATAATAAATTGTTAATAATTAATTGTTTATAATAATTATTAATAAGGAACTTATAAAAATTGTACGTAAAAAATTTTTTTTTATATATATATATGATAAACATTTTATAGAAAAAATTGTTTGTAAGAAATTGTTTATACGTATTTATTTAAATAATATTGAAACAACATGAAGACAAAGAAAAAAATTTATCCTTTAAAATGACTTTTGTTTGAAGTAAATATTTACGATTCTTAGTTTTGGGGATATTCTCATATAAATAATAAAATATTCTTACATAAATAATAAATATTTTACGTTGATCATACAATTTCTTTTAATGACATTGACACAGTGACCTAAATAAATTTTTGGTAATGTACGTGCTCGGTTTTACTAGAGCTTTTTTATTACTACTACGAACAGCTGTACTGTCGAATTATGAATGGCAATATTTCGTCGGAACGAAAAATCGTAAAGATACAAAAAAAAAGACCATTTCAAAGATAAAAATACCCTCTTTTTATCTAAGTATTCAAATACTATCAATATTACGATATAATAGAATCGAATTCATCGATATTTTATAAGCACTTATATACGTAAATTTTCTTTCCATATTATTGAACGAATTGAATACTTCTTTGAAAAGGTAAAATATTTCATTCGAGTGTTACCTTAAATGCGTTGATATCGTATTTAAAATATTAATTAAGAGGCTCTCCTTACGCTATCAATTATCATATATGTACATTCGTAATGTATATTATTTATAATGAATGATTCTATAAAATTCGTACTATCTATGCATCATTATTATACTCTAATGAGAAGGATGAAACGTATGATAATATTACACACGTGAGTTTTCATGAAAAAGACATGAAGAATTTTTTATTCATCTTTCTTTCTCTCTCTTTCTCGGTTTACATCGCGATGTAAGTTACATGCGGTTCGAATAAACTATTTATAGAAGATGAGATATAACCAGTAGAAGAAAGTGACGGAAATTTTTAATATTTTATTAGGCGACGGTGGATGCAAAAAGGCGAATGCTTTTAAAGAATTGAATGTTTCGGTGATTAGCATGTCAGAGAAAATGAACGAGAAAGAGAAAAAGAGAGAGAGAGAGAGGGAGAGAGACTAAGGCGTCCAACGCAAAGTTCTTCATCTGAAATTCTGTTTAATTCGACGGTTATGAGGATGGTACGGCATTAACGCAGCTTTTCGGTAAAAAAACATGGCCCTAGACGAAAATGATCGTGTACATGTGTGCAAGTAAACGTGTATTCTTAAATGTTCACTTGGATACGTCGTTGGAGAGATTAAGAGATCGGTGTGGTATCGTAGGTGTCCAAAGTGGATGCGAGAGAGAGGCATTATTGAAGAAAAGGCAACACGCAGGGGTTCCCACTTGGGAAATTAAGGAGCTTTTTAATCCCAGAAGACGAATCGCTGGCTTCTTAGAGAAAATTTCATTTTCCAAGCCGCATAAACGGAAGATAATAAAAGGGAGCAAAAGACGTCTAACGTATTACCTACTTCTTCCCTTTGAATGTCTTCGATTTGCCGTTGCATAAGAAAATGGACTCGATGAAATTGAGAAATTCTGAAATACCGCATAAAATCGAGTTAAAACCGATCGTCTTCTTTGTGTCTATTCGTATTAATCGTAGATAAACAGTGTTACGAGTTTATGTCAATATTTTATCTTCATTCCTTTGCTGCAGCTTTTCTTTTTTTCATTTCTTTTTGGTTTCGTCGTGTTGTCACAATGGAAATTGCAGAATCAGAGAGTTACGCGAAGCTACGCGGAACGCTCGAACGTCAGATTTGGTTTTATGTGAAGGATAACGAGAAGTATGCTAGTAGCGGAGAGAAACTGCTAGAGAAGGAAATAGTTCAGGAACGCGGAGCATTGAGATCGCCCAGAGTACGAGAAATTTCAAGCGGTTACCGTTCTTCTTTTTCTTCTTCCTTCTCTCTCTCTCTCTCTCTCTCTCTTCCTCTTTCTCTCTTTCTCGCTCTTTTTACTTCGTCGAGATCTTATGAACGCAGGAAAGTTCATTCTACAGCAAACTCTGTCGGAAGAAAAATGTTCGTTGTAGAAATTCGCGGAATGACGAGCGGCCCGCACTGCTTTCCGAGATAACACACGTGCTTCGTTTATTGTATTCTATTCCAGAGAAGATATTTTCCTGCGTCCTCGGCTTACCGTTTCTATTAACATCCCTTTAAACGTAATACACAACGTTCTCGAGGGCGTAAGATCAACAATTCGCTAGAGAACGATTCATAGCCACCAGGCTGACCATTCGTTTAACTTAAACCGAAATAACATCAGTATTATCGCTGGAATACTGTCGAAGGACGGATTTATTTTCTAAGTAAATAAAATTACGAGCGGTGGTGCGTGGAACTAGAAGATTTCTTCGAGACTTACGACGATGCTACGGAGTTGCGAAAGAAAAGGGAAGAAAATAAAAGAGAAAGAAGACTTATGGTTAATGGATTGCTAGACGCGATAGTAATATGCTAGTCTCGTTGGCGCGTATGTCTGTCCGCATCGCAAACGATGATCGATGTCTAACGTATGTTCAATTTGA
Organism: Vespa mandarinia; assembly: GCF_050613455.1. Lineage (NCBI taxonomy): Eukaryota > Metazoa > Arthropoda > Insecta > Hymenoptera > Vespidae > Vespa > Vespa mandarinia. The sequence goes on along the minus strand of NC_140812.1, from coordinate 5,822,908 downwards.
AGGTGAGAGAATCTTCTTTGATCATACGAGAGACTATATAATGTGTATTAATTGTCTTTTTAAATGTCTTTTACGTCTCATTCGTTTCGACGTCATCGAAGATCATCAAATTAGTATAAAAAGGATCGCTTGCAAATATCAAAAAAAAAAAGAAAAAGAAAAAGAAAATAAATAAAAAGGAAAAGAAAAAAGAAAACAAAAAAAAACAAGAAAAAATTCATACAGCGACACGCGTCGTTGACTCTCACGGAGCTTTTTTCTTCGACCTGCTGGGTTACAGCCGCCGTTGTTATGTTTATTCCGAGCGAACGTGGAATATGGAGAGGAGTAGGTAAAGAGGTGGATGGGCTGGCTTGGTAGTAGCTGAAACGGAGAAGAGGCAGTACCGGAGTGAGTTAGAGGTAGCTTGGAACCGCGTTCGCCCTTGGGCGTGTAATTACGCGCTTCGTTTTTCGGAAGCCTCCAGGGTCAACGCAAACGTACTGGTAGTCACGTTATATAGAATGCCTGCTATCCCTCTCTCTCCCTTTCTGTCTCTCTCTCTCTCTCTCTCTCTCTCTCTCTCTCTCTCTCTAGAATAATTCTCTGTTTCTTTCTCTCCAATCCTTTTCTCATCCCTTCAATTTTATTCCTTTAGCTTCCATCGCGTTCCTCTATTTCCTATTCTTCTCTCTGTCTCTCTTCAAAGTGAATTCTTTCACTTTCTCTTCTACCTTTCTATACTTTTTTCTGCTTTCTATTATGTCAGTGAAAGGTCGAGTAACGATCACGTACGTTTTGCACGATGTAAATTATCAATTATGTTTCTCTTAGAGAAAGAGAAGCGAAAGGCCGGCCCATACATAACATAGTGTACCTACATACATAAAATTACATACGAGTCCGAAGTTTTGTTTGAAGTATCCGATAACCACGCTTCCACTTGGTTTTTCTTTTATTCAGGCAACGAGTGCGAAACTCAATGCAAACATGGCCAACCGGTAAGTAAATATTGATTCGATGCAATTGTACGACAGGAAAATAAAAATACACCAGAAAGTTATACATACGTTCGGCGAGTCGCGGGAAACCTCGAATGATCGGAGCATATGTAAATAATTGTATTAAAACAATGTCGTAATAGAAGAAAAAGGAAAAGATAATGTAGAATTTCTCGTAGTAAAATCATTGCTATGAACTTTCAAATTTCATCCACTTGACCTTCTCTACCTCTCTCTCTCTCTCTCTCGCTCTCTCTTTCTCTCTCCCTCTCTCTCTCTTTCTTTGGTCAAAGCTTACAACTACCGTTTACGAAGCTTTTGAGAGCCTACGGCAAAGTTCTTGTAGGTTGAAAGCCGAAGCTGCATGAAGAGAGACAGGCGGAACTGTGAAGTCGAGTCTAAGGCTAAACGCTTCCGGGTATGTTTTGCTTAGAGTAAAAGAGAAAGAGAGATAGAGAGAGAGAGAGAAAGACAGAGAATATAATGCGTATGGGCCGACGTCAGCGTCGGTAGATTTAAGAGGGCACTGCTGCTGAGAGAAACCGAGGGTATACCGTGCAAAGGGTGAGTGTGCGATGCCGTTGGGTGCGTGGACTCGGTTGGTATGGTGACTTCTAAACGCGTTGAAGGAGCAAGAGAGTAAGAGAAATAGAGAGAGAGAGAGAGAGAGAGAGAGAGAGAGAGAGAAGACAGGCTAGTTGGCTCAGCTTACCACAAGTTGGCCAGCGGCCTTGGCGGAGCTTGGACATCCTGGAGAGTTTGGAGGAACTCTATACCTGAGCTTTCGGAAAAGCATGCCGTTTCTCGCAGGTCGCCCTACGTTCTCTTCTGTTTGCGCACAAAGCTTCTATGCCGGAGGAAGGAAAGGGAGAGGCTAATTAATTAACGGGTTTTTACTTAGGCCACCGCGAACCACCATCAGGCGGGGCGAGGTCAACTGACCCACCGTTTGTTTGTTGCGTATCCCGGACTGTTCGTAATTGTTAGTCATTTATGTGAAGGAGCGCGTGCGCTCGCGTGCGAACACGAAGGGCTTTGCTGGCCTTAGCCACAGGCCACATTCCGCGCTAAATCAAACACATAGCTCTATATTCCGTTGACTGAGTCCCTCGCTCGCTTGTTTTCCCGCTTGTGAGTTCCGCGCACTTTCCTCTTCAAAATGCTTCGCCCACGACGCGCTCCGAGCTATATCAAGTTTGTGATTCTCCTCTAGAGGATACTCCCACCCGGCCTTTTACTCGTCCTACTCTTCATTCTCTCAGCCTACTTCACCGGCTCTTTGTGCATGTGACACGAAGCGCAGGGTTGATTCAAAAAAACCTCGTTTACTATTATAGCAACCGCAACGTTTATTGTAGCTCTTCGATTATGTACCTTTCTTTCATTCTGTTTTTCATAAAATTTACGATATTTCAATTATTAGGTTATCTGGAAAGTTCGTATCAATTTTCGGTAGGTACCATAAAAGGTCTAAATATATCAGAATAATTGAAAATAAATGATATGCGTATATATTCCAAAAGGTTGTACTTCAGGCATATTTGGAAAAAATTTTAGTTACGATGTTACCCTTTATCAGTTTTATACGCTTATACGCTTTTAAATATGGAAGCAAACAAAATGCATTATAGGCATTTAATGCTTTTCTTTTACCGGAAAGGCAAAAATACGATACAAGCGGCAAACAAGATATGCGTTGTTTATGGCGAAGGTGCTATAACTGAAAGAATTGTGAGAAAGAGATTTGTTAGGTTTAAAGCTGATGATTTTAACCTTGAAATCAAAAATGCTCGGGTAAGCCCTCTACTACATATGAAGATCAGATTAAAGCATTGGTCGAGAATAATCCACGCTATACGACATGTAAATTAGCAAAAATGATCAAAATATCAAAATCCACCATCCACGAGCATTTTGTGAAGCTTGGCTACATAAACCGTTTTGATGTATAGGTTACCCATGATTTTTCGAAGAAAAATCTGATGGATCGCATTTCCATTTGCGACTCGCTCTATAAACGCAACGAGGAGACAACATTTTTGAAGCAAGTAGTGACGGAGAATGAAAAATGGATCATTTATAATAATGTTGAGGTAATGTTGAATAAAGGTCTTGAAGAAAGCGGAATGAACTAAGAAGATCATGTTCTGTGTTTGGTGGGATTGGAAAGGAATTCTGCATTATAACTTTTTACAAACAACGAGATGATAAATCCAGAAAAATATTGCTCTCAATTAGACGAATTAAAGACATAAGTAATTGAACAAAAACATCCAGTAATGGTGAATTAGAAGTGCATCATGTTTCATTAAGACAATGCGCAGCTTTATGTGTCTTTGACAACACAACAAAAGTTGTTGGAGATTGATTGGGATGTTCTATCCCATCCACAATATTTACCAGACCTCGTATCCTCAGATTTCCACCTATTTCAGTTATTATAAAATTCTTTTAATAGAAAAAATATCAACTCTTTGATCGAGATAAAAAATCATATAGAAAAGTTTTTTGAAAAACCTGAGAGGTTTTGGAAGGATGGAATTTTCAAGTTGCCTGAAAAATGTAGAAGGTTTGTGAAATAGAATGGCATCTATATAAAAATTCAATAAATATATACCAAAATTTAAATGTACTGCATTTCAGTTTTCCTTTAAAATCGGGACGAATTTTCCGGACAACTCAATATTTATAAATATGTTAACTCATTTCCAAGACCATGTCTGAAACCTGTTCTCTTTTATTTTTCTATAATATTCACAAATCATTATTTTCAACCTCTTTTGGTTATTACTCAATGATTACACGTCCCCAATGCATTATGATTCATTTAATAATTTCTATGTTGGCGACATTAATTATTGCAACATTGTAACGACTGTATTTTGCAGCAACATATTGTATATGATGCTTTTGGTGCACAGTATTTCTATATTCCGTTAATATTGCCTTCGTACGAATCGATATTGACTGAAATATAAAGTAAATAAGAGAAAATGATCGTTATATCATGTAGAGATAAATTATTTGTTTTAGTTATGTGATCGCAAGGAAAATCTTCACCGAGTAAAGAAATAAAACTAAAAAATCAATCAAAATCTGAATCACGGAGAGTGTTAAAAATTGACGTGGTTTTATTGAATTGCACAAAAATCACGTATTTGGAGAAAATCAGGGAAAATTTGAAAGTATACCTATTTGCAGAGATATCGTGCGCAATAAATCGATTATCCTCGACATTAGCTATAGAAGGCAAATTTTGAAATGGACGTTCCGGGCGGTAAAGCTCACGCTGGAGTAACTGCAAGTGTTCTATCGTGAACAAACCAACCGTTCTTCTCTCTCTCTCTCTCTCTCTCTCTCCCACTCTCTTTCTCCTCCTTTGACTGTTCCTCCCTCTTTCTCCCTTCCTCTCTCTCCCTTCCTCTCACTCTCTCACTTTATTTACGCATGCACAAACAAATATATGTATACATCGAAGCGGTGCCATGACCACCATAAAGGACTACGCATTCCCATAAATTCCAATTACAGCTACCAATGGTGCAGGCCGGCGGCCGTGACACGCCACAAAGTGCGGCGCGTCCATAAATTGTTCGGGGCCGGACGTACCGAATTTTCCATGCAATTTGAATAAGAGATACGCATTTGTGGAAATATGCGTTGGCGGGCGTACGGATGGTCTCGCGTTGCCGAGAGGCTTTCGTAACGGAGGAAAATTTTTAGAGAGCATACCGTCCCGATCAAAGTATTCGCAAGTTTATCGAGCTTGTCTCGAAGCTCGACTCGTGTTATTTTCAAATTAATTTTAGCTCAAAGGAAAAACCTATTTTTTTTTATTTTATCTCCAACTACATCCCTCAGCCTCCAACCCTGCGACCCTCTTTCGCTCATAGAACTCGTAAAAATTCGTACGAACGAACTTCTTGTTGCTCCTTTTTGCATTTATCTCTTTCTTTTTCTATCGTCTTTAATTAAATTTTTAAATATAATTCGACGTTTATACTGTCCATTTAACAGAACTGCAAATTTGATTTCCTCATACTATTCTATATTGATCGTTGCGACGCGTGTTATTACTTAATATTATTAAATTTGTTAAGCTGAATAAGATGTAATTAAATGAAGTGAAGCCGATCTTTGAAGTAATTTAGATTAGAAATTCATTCGAGATCGATCAGGTTGAACGGTTAACTGAAATGAAGTCACCGACAGAGTTCCTGAAATATGTATTGTGTCTTCGTAATAAGAATGCATATAATCCCGTTACAAAGGTATATCGTGATAGCTACTGTATATTTTAGAAGTATTTTACATCGTAGAGATATTTTTCTTTTTCTCTTTACTCGTTCTACCCTTGCTTGACATGTAATTTTCAACTTTTCTAATCTTCTTTATTTTTGCCATGTTCATCCACCAATTTATCATTTTTTTATTTAAAGAAAAAAAGAAAACATTTTTTTATCAGGTAAGTAATATTCATCGCGTTAAAGAATTCAATGGCAGTAATCTTTTTCGAAGTAATAATAGCTCAAGAGAAAGGTCGGACGTTTATACATATGTATATTAACACGTAAAAATCATGTCTCTCGTTCAATAATAGCTATTTTTCCGTGCTCGTGAAACTTTCAACATGTAACGTAAAATAACGATCGGGTAGTGTGGACATTGATTTATCTCATGGAACATTCATCCCTTGATAATAATGAGAAAACTTACTCAATGATTTTAAAGACATCGAACTGGTCAAATAACTTTCCTCCGTATCTAAATCTTGAATTTTATATAAAATTATATCTGTTCATGTTTCGTATGTAAACTTTACTTACATCGAATCACCTTGATCCTAATAACTATAATAGAATAAAACAATAAAAGATTCTTCAACTTTTTCTATGGTAAATCTTAAGATAGAGGAAGGTTCTCTGAACAAATTACGAACGAATTAAGAGTGAATCGAATCTTCGAAGGGTATCAAGAGATTACTCATCCTATCTGAAGATAATCTCGAGTGCAAATCTTAAGATTATCCCCTATAACGTCACATTTGAACACTTTTAATATCCTCGAGTCGAGTCGACGCAGATTATCACGTAATCCGGAATCGGGCTTGCAAAAGAAAATCCTTAAACCTTCGTACAATTTTAAGGGGTTCTGCTGCGGCTCGACGTTCAACTAAGTTTTACTTCGACACTCCGTTAATACATCGTTTTAGCTAGATTATTGGCTTGCTAGGTTATGCGCGTAGTTTTAAAACGTCTATATGTAATACTTGGACTCCGAATGAAGGGAAGAGAGCCATCGGAATATGATCAGAGTTTCTGGTCTCGTTTTAACTTTAACTATTGACTCTTTCTACATAAACTACCCTAACATTATTCTGGTCGAGCGAATTTGGCTTAGGTCACACCGGATATGGTAGGTAAACCGGGAGTAGCTTATTACTCGTTAATAGAGCAAATGGGAACGGAGATGAAGCCCCGTGGTAAAGAGAGAGAGAGAGGGAGACGAGAGGAAGTAGGGTGGACAAATTCTACGTTTTGGCTTGTCATGTAAGGGTTGTCCTTCTAGGTACAGGACAAAACATATCCGTATGTGTGCACGCTTGCGTACGCACGTTGGTTAGTCTGCCTCATTAATAGGTAAAGCTAATGCCAGAGGCTCAGGACTAATGGAAATACCACGAGAACCTCTCTGATCCTGTTGGGTCATCCTACGTATATGCCCGAGGCAGGTAGTACGATAAAGCAACGTACGAGTGATCTGCGACATCGTTTTCGGACTCCCAAAAGTCACGTGAAAATCACATAGCTGAAATTCGTGTCCTCGTTTTTGAGTTGCACTCGTAAAAAGCTAAGCGAATTATCACTCCTAGAGATCGATGACCAACCGAGAAATCTATGAAACTCGTTGTCGTGTGTCGAAGCAATACCGTGACCATCCACAGATAGGAAAAATGATAATCTACTTTTCCACATGCACGACCATCGAGGATCGTTGGCGTAGCCGAGCCACCATATAAATATCCAAGTGGATTCCGAGATTTTTCATTCGAGCGACCCTTCTTATTCGTTCCTGCGATTTATCGATTGCACCAAAGCGGCATCCGTCCACGGGCACATTTCGATTCTGCCAAGAAAAGTGTCTTGGCAAGCATAATCCTCTTTTCTCTCCTAGTATGTACATTCCAATGTACGAACAGACTGTAGTAATTCTTGTCTGACCTCGCGTTAGAAATTCCGTGTTACTTAGCTATACTTTAAAAAAGAAAAGAAGAAAAAAACAAGAACAAAACAAAAGATAATACGAGAAAATTTATAAATTTTGAACGATCAATACAAGTATTTGTATAGAAAGAAACAAGGAATATCTTCGACCAATGGACGAAAATCGACTTGCTTATCAGTAACTAACTCTATTGACATTTCCGTCTCGTATATCCATTATCCATTCGTAGAACGATCCACTCTCTGACGCAACTTGCATTACGCGCTTCGATCATTGCCGATCGCATTGAGATGTTTGCTTGTCATCATCGAACGCGCTACTTGGATAATGGACTAATTCGTAATTTAATCCGACGACCACGAGCGTGCTCGGCCCAACAGTCGGCCGAGTGACCCAATATATATGTATACTTATGTACATAGTACATATATACGAGAGTAAAGCGCTAGATAGGGGAATAGAGAAAGAGAGAGAGAGAGAGAGAGAGAGAGAGAGAGAGAGAAGGAGAGAGAGAGAGAGATGGTAAGTCGATCATAAACGAAGACGTAACTCTATCGTCGAAGGAAAACGTGGTAAGGGGTTGGATGGTACGATGGGGTAAGAAGGGGTAAGGTGAGAAGGAATCGAACGATCCCCGTTGATCCTTTCCGTCGGTCGATATTACCGGAGGCGAATAGCGTGTCGGAGCTAGCTCTTGGTGTATAAAATAGCAACGACGAGTCTGTAAGGGCTTTGCGACGAGATCTATAAAGCTATTCGTGCACGTGAGCAACTGCCGGGAAACGGATCGCGTTTATTACGAGCCATAGCGCAACAAAGCACCCCCGACACGATCCACCTTACCGTTCCTAAGGTTAAGGGGCATTATATTAATGGTTGCGCCGTTGCTCCTGTGGATGAGAGAAAGAAAGAGAGTGAAGTATCTTTAAAGAGCACGTGTACGAGTATTTTACCTTCGAGAAAATCGCTAAAGGTTTGGTCTCTTTGTCAAAGAACGAACGATCGTTAACTGTGATTTCTAAAAAGTTATTTGAATTCATGCGAAATCATATAAGTTGTCCTGAGATATTTATGTACGAATATGAATACTGATCTTGATGAAAATGATTTGTATTCAGTAAAGTCGAAGGTCGATATAAATCTACGCTGTATGGCGAGCAACGTAAGCACCTCCGGTTTTCTCTCTCGTAGAATCTCTTTATCAATTATGAAATTGGAAATATTGGGTGCGCGCACTCGCGCACGCGTTAGCGTTCACAAATCCATATTCGTTCGGGTGAATCTGCCCGCACGAAATTGTACTATATTTCTTTGTCTCTATCCTCCGCCTATTTCTGGACCCATTCGCGAAGCTCACCCTACCGGCGGAACGGCGGAAATGCGTCGTGAAATATTTAACCCGGTTCCTCCCTTTCACCACTCTCCAACCCTCATCCCACCACCCTCTTGGCTACCCACTTGCCTAGTCTGGACCAAGCTACGAACATCCGGCGTCTGCATTATTAAATGCGCGACACCAACCTCTCGATACCCTGATTTTATGGGAAATCCGTGAATGAAATAACTCGTCTCTGGACTCTCTATCTCTCTTTTTCTCTTTCTCTTTTTCTCTCTCTCTCTCTCTCCCTCCTTCTCTCTATTTTCCTCTCTTTTCTTTCCAATCCCTAGCATTGCGTGCGAGTCGCGTCGCATTTCGGCTTTGTGAATTCGCCAGGAGGTATCCCCCTGTCCGAAAGCTTCATTTTTCGGCGCATACCCTTTATTTGTCTTCGCGCTTTGACGGAATGAAAAATATGAATTTTTCAAGCAACGTCAGAACTCGATTCCTTTTCTCCTCTCTCTTCCATCTTACGAGAGAATCGTGATGGAGGGTTGCCCTCTCCTCGCGCGATAACAAAAGGGAATTTTCCTTGAGGATAAATCGTCACGATGTTATAGGGGAGAAAAGAGAAGAGAATCGATGCTAACTCACGAGTCGAGTTTGATCGATACAAAAATAGGGTATAGTTATGAGAAAGCATTAACGCAGTCGAGAATCGGGACCGTCGTAAAGGCGTTTTTTTCTTAACGAAGTCTCCGTGTGCTAACTCATCCTAAGAAGGAGGGTGAGCTCCAACGACGAACGACAACGGTCAAGTCATAAAACTTCACATTTACGTTTCGAACCTTTTCTTATTTATGTCACAGGCAGTCAGAATATGCATTAGAATTACGAGTTCTCGCGTACACTCGGCTTGGCACGCATTTAACAACAAGGGAAACGGCGCGAATAATGGCGCGACTCTATTCGACTTCGTAACTTGTGACTTACCGGCCAGGTGCACTATACGTCTGTGATTGATTATGTCCTTATCGAGGTTTTCATTTTAATTTTTAATTCTTCCTCAAGTATTCCATACGATAGAACGGATAGATATCGTCCTTTGAATTATAACGTTGCGCGTGAGCCTTATTCACATTGGATTAACGCGATCACGAATATTTGAATGCAAACTGTTTGAGCCGCATTTCTTCAAAGAATTCCAATCTCTTTCTACGAAAGAAGTTTCAAAATTTTCGAGTCATCTTTCGTACAGATGTAACACGCTCGAAATATCGAAACATCGTATTGAACTATAGATCACGATTTGAACTTTCAATACAAATGTAATGATTTAAATAGAAATAAATGGTAAAGAAAAAAAAATAGATAGATAGAGAGAGAGAGAGAGGAATAAGTAGCTGATAGTTTCACGCACTACTCGATCGTGTACAAGAAGAAATCTCTTTTCGAACGATATATAAACGTTGAATTATGGAAGACTCGTTTCGTGGAAGGTCCGCTAAGCGCGTCCGCGTATCGTTGAATATTTCAATTTATTCGAAACATGAAAATCTTTTTCTATGTCACCGGCGTACGGTATACATGATTTCAGCGTAACCTTCGTCCTCGTTAAAATGCAGATTAAGCAGCGATATTCATCGGCGGTGTATCGGTCCGCCGAGCGAAATTACGTGTAATCTTCGGTAATCTATCTTTCGAGTTGAAACACCAAAAGTCGATAATATTTTTTTTTTGCTTCTCTCCTATCCTGCCGACCGATATATTACTTTTATATTCGTAGAAAATCGGATCCTAGATAGGAAGAAACGAAAAGAAAAAGAGATTAAAGTGGTATGGTCGATATTAATAATTTCATTTCATTTGTAGAACTTTGCAATAAAATCTTTTACATCACGAATCGTTCATCTCCCCTAAATTGAGTTAAATACTCAAAATAAACGAAACAATCCGAAGAGTGAGTAATCGAAATTAAAATAAATCTAATAGTTATGCGTTATATTCAGCGACGTATATAAAAGTTGTGCTATCATAATTATTCACTGGTAGTAAGGAAGAGAGAGAGAGAGAGAGAGAGAGAGAGAGAGAGAGAGAAACTGGCTTAGAAGGGAAAAGTTTTTATACTGAGTTAGTTTTATTGCCACCACAAGCGTACATTCAAAATATACGTCAGCCATATTATCTGCCTATCTGCCGCGAGCGAGCGCAGCTAAACAGTCGTAAACAGTGAGCCATCCAAGATAACACATGCACACGATGCTTGGCATCGTGAGAGCGCGCGCGCGCGCGCTTTGCTTCTGACCGTTCGAGCGCGTATAATGATATTAATTATTAAAAGCGAGGCGACAACGAGCAGGCAGGCGAACAAGCAAGTTCCGACAAAGCGCCATCGTCGACAATGACCGTAGGCGCAAGCCCAGCAGCCCCTATCTTTCCCCTACTACATCTCTACTGCTATTGTTATTATTGTTATTGTTATGATCATTATTGTTATTATTATTTTATTTTATTTTATTTATCCCTTTTTCATTTTATTTCGTGTTCCATTATCCCTGTACGCGATCGTTATTAAGGCCAGACGTGAAAGGAATACCATCGACGGCCTAGCCAAATTTTTACTTTTTATCAAAATATATCACTCTCTCTTTTTCTCTCTCTCTATTTCATTCTCTCTCTCTCTCTTTCTTTTTCTCTTTATTTCATTCTCTCTCTCTCTCTCTTTTTCTCTCTAAAAATCGAGGCACGAGCTGAGAAATGTTCACGATACCATAAAAGGATTTCCCGTGAATCCTCAGTGCTTCTCGTACTTTAAGGAATTCTAACGAACTCGTTGTTTTCGCGTTCCAAGATCTCTTTCTCTCTCTCTCTCTCTCTCTCTCTCTCTCTCTCTCTTTCTCCTTCTTTCTCTCTATTTCTCTCTATTTCGGTCGGTTAAGCATTAACGAAAATCGTGGAGATTTAATTAAAAGGATTTTAAATCTCACTGACGTTCTTTCGTCGTTCGCAAAATTTCTACACGCAGAAGAAACAAATTTACAGTTCTTTCTGCAACCTTGGCTTTGGACGAAAAATTGAAACGAGTAATGTCAAATATAGGGGAGTAAAAAGAAGGGATGACGGTGGTTGCCATTTGCTAGTCACCACCAACATGGAATTTGGCATTTCTCCTGGGGTGTGCCTAATTGCTATTGGCCACGCATACTCTCTATTAATAATTAAAATAAAATATCGTGGCGGAGGTTTGTATTTTCGTTGGAGAAGCTTGAGAAAAAGTTTCATGATGGCGGCTTAGAGATGGAAAGGAAGGTAGGGTGCTACGACCGACGAACGAGGGTAGTACTCATGCTCTGCTTTTCATTCCCGCGGCTAGTAATATACATAATTAAACATACGTGACTTATCTGTTGAAAAATGTTGCGTTTAACACCCGGCTTCCTCCCTCGAGAACGCCGTTTCCTGTAGAGCGTTGTTCGACCTCGATGTTTCCCGTTACCCCTCGTTCTCGCCACCCTTCCGAAGAGCGTGACGCACGGACTTCGCGTCGTGCTTGTGTTTGCAGATACCAAGCGTATCGCGAGTGTTCGCTCTTTCCCAAATTATTTTTTCTCATTTTATTTAATATTTTCTACCAGTAGAAACGTGCTCGTTCGCGAACAAAATTATTCCTCTACTCTTTTTCCACCGGAAACGAAGTGTATAATTATTTATTATCATTATTATTATTATTATTATTATTATTATTATTATTATTATTGTTGTTATTATTATTTTATTATTTTATTTATTGTTATTATTTTGTATACCTGACAAAGAGATAGAAAATTATTGTAAACGAATGCTACGTAATTTTCTAGAATCCAATCGAAATGTCTCCCAGTTTATCGTACATTAAATAAACCGCTTTTTTGCCATCTACATATATATCTACTGAACACGTCTATACTCGTTTTCCTTTCATGCTACGTAAATATCATTTTAGACTATCTAACTCGCGCAAACGTAACGCGCATAATCGCCGAATATATAAATATAAATCAGCCTTCTTCGTCCGATAGTGTCAACATCAGTCAGTTTAAGCCGTGCAAGGCGCGCGATATATCGCTGGCGATTTCGAATCTCGCGCCTTTGGAAATTCCACCGGAAAGACCGCCCACCGTATTCTCTTCTTCGATCGATTTAACGCTGGTAGGACTTAGCGATTGCAACTAATTCGACTCTGTAATCGCGCGAACACCAACGAAATAAATCCGTGTAGCTCGTCGCGCGCGAGATACTTCATTCGCGATACGATCGGTTTATTTGGAATCCTCTTAACGAGGGCATGATTTATGGCCTTTAAGCCGTTCGAAAAATCTTTCGTCGTGTCGTCAACTAGCACGATGCTAGCAATCGTGTTCTCGCTAAAGATGATCTTCTTTCTGGTTTTACGAACTGCTAAAACGAAAGGAAAAAGTGCGAAGAAATGAAAGCGACGGAGGTGCTTCGGTAGAGAGTTTTATTGTCGGCATAATTTCTCTAACACGAACTACGGTATTTTATAACTCGGAGTTATACGAATATAAAAAATGTGTGAGAGCAAAGAGAGAGAAAGAAAGAGAGAGAGAGAGAAAGAGAGAGAGAAAGAAAATACCATTAGAGCCAATTCTTAATGCATTTCATACGATTCATTGGATTCAGTAACTAGGCAGTAATACCGGACGCATGACCGATGATCGCCGTAGGCTATTATTTTTTTTCTCTCTCCCACTCTCTCTCTCATTCTCTCTCTCTTTCTTTCTTTCTTTCTCTCTTTCTCCCCTTCTCTCTTTTTCTCTTAGGGAAAAGCTCTTTCTCTCTCTCTCTCTCTCTCTCTCTCTCGGCATTTTAACAATGCAACAAGGGACGTCGCCTATCTCGACCAGTATTTCAGCGCGATACGAGTCTGTGACAAATAGCTACCGATGTAATGAATATGAAACGCAACCCCCAACTCGCTCACTACCCCTCTCAACCCTTTCGCCACTCTTCCCATCCTTCCCTCATCGCGTCACTCTCTCTCTCACTCTCACTAGCGCCATGTGTAATATGACGCATAACGTTGTACATGCGGCAGAAAGTTAAAATAAAGCATTTCACCTTACTCGGTTCTCTTTGTGTCAAGAATACTCGTTTCCACCGGTTGGCATGGTCCGACGGTAGGAAGTAGAAACGGTAAAAAGCCCGACGCTCGAAACGTATTTTAAGAGCTCTCGTGACATGCCTACCCTACGTGTACCACGTAAGAATATACTCAAATAGAATTATCAGTTGTTATAATTATTATGCCATACTTCGTGGAAAAAATTCACGAGCACTCTGTTTGTTTCTTTCTCTCCCCTCTCTTCTTTTTCTCTCTTCCTTCTTCCCATTCTCTTTCTCTCTCTCTTTCTTTCTTTCTCTTTCTCTTTTTCTTTTTTTCCTGTATGCGATATCTCCTCGTTTCTATGTAAAATTTCATGTTTGATATATAAGCGCCTCTTGGAACGCAACATGTCGCTCTTTACCTAATTAACTATATCTATATATCTTGGAACATTTTCTGGCTGATTTAATAGCGGCTGTGAATTTTTGAATTAATATCTATTCCTTATTTATTTAGCTCGTATGCACGGGGTCATCGGAAATGTAAGTGATACGGAAAGAGAATGATAAGATATCTATATTTATATATATATATATATTTATATATATATATATATACATATAAATATATATAAAGATAGAAAGAGAGAGAGAGAGAGAGACAGAAATTGAGAGAGAGAGAGAGACAGAAATTGAGAGAGAGAGAGAGAGAGAGAGAGAGAGAGAGAAAGAGAGAGTGAGTAAGAAAGACTAGGGATAGGTGTTAATACCGATAGCGGTAGCAGGAGAGGCATATGCAACATCTTTATGCGATGTGTGCAGAGGGATTATCCCGTGACAAATGAACAAACAGCTTGCACTCCCTTTCCTCTTCCACCGGTAGCCTTACTATCCTCCTTTCAATCCTCTCTCTTCTCTTAGTCCCGTCGCCAAACCTTCCCCGATTCTCCTTTCACCTATCTCAAGCTATCTCAGTTTCTCACTCTCGCCAACCGTGAGAATCTGCATATAACACCGAATGCTAATTGCTTGGCTGGTTCAAGTAAACCCCCATGAAACTACAAGAGTGGTATGGCGTCACAAGCCGCTTCCACTCTTCCATCCGATAATAGCTAAGCCGGGAATTTCTACGTAATTAAATTGGTAGGGGCATCTTACCTAGATTTTCCGTTATTTCTCCGTATTCTGTTCACACAGTAGGGGGAGAGGGAAGAGAGAGAGAGTAATTCTAAATGTTCCACGTTCATTCTCTATCTCTCTCTCTTTCTCTCTCTCTTTCTCTTTCCTTCTCTCTTTCTCTCTCTCTCTCTCTCTCTCTCTCTCTCTCTTTTTCTCTGTTTAAGTTTTAAGAATATCAATTTCAAGAAATAATTTAATTGTGATTCATTTCGTCTATTCGTGCCATTATTTTCTATCTCTCTTTCATTCCTTCTTTACGATTTGTCTAAGAAAGAAAATTTCAATAACGTAAGATCAACCTTTTAAAAATGATATGGTAAAAACGAGACTAAGCGTGAACTTACACGAATATGTAAATAAATTTTCAAGATGCTGAAGTCGTAGCGAGAAGGTATTTTCACGGTCGATCAATCGAATCGAAGATGTATATCGCACCGTCGAATAATAGTTGTCAGCATCCATCTGTACGGATGCATTCGATGGCTTTCCATCTAGAGCCAGATTCTCCGCATTTTTCTCGTCTCCTTTCACCGAGTCCCATAGCCAACCTGAATTCGTACGTGTCGCAAGCACAAAATGAAATTCGTGTCAAAGATAATTGTCATATCGCGACGACATCGAGAGAATTTTCGCCGTTCGCCTTCGTACATATCCGTCTATTCGCGATTGTAATTTAAGGAAATATCGAATTTTATATTTAAAGGGACGATGGCCTATTCGCGATAATTCGATAAAATATAATTTTTTAAAAAGAGATCGTGAAAGAAGAAAATTTTTCTTTGTCCTTATCATCAGGAATGTCAAAAGTTCGTGTTCGAGTCAAGAAGTTGTTACTTCCAATTTTTAAATTGTTGCTTCTTGAAATGCCCGAAATACATAGCGCGACAATTTAAAGTATCACGTTCCACGCATATTTTTATTATCATCTTTCTTACCGTAAGATTAACGTTGTTACTTCCTTTTTCTTTCTTCTTTTCTTCCACTTTTTTCTTTTTTTTTTTTTTCTTACGATACGACTTATCGCGAGCTTGTATCGTCTCAATTAATCTTCAGAGAATCGTTTGAAGTTAGTAGATCGTACTATGTGAAGCAGATTTTAATTTTATAGCCTGTTCGCTTAACGAAGAAAGTTACGAATAAGTATAGAAGTTTCCAAAGTAAATTCTTGAAAGTTAGACTTCTTTCGAATGGCATGACGTGATGAGAGACAAACGAATGGCCCATCATATTTATATCAAAGATAATTAAAAGCGACGATCTAAGAGAATATTCCGTGTTGTATCTATTTCGACGCGTCACATTTTGTACAGTCGTACTACTTTCTAAACTCCTTACAATCTCGAATTTATTCACATATGGGTGAAATCTCCATGATAAAACTAATAAATATAACTTTCTCTTATCTACCCCATTAAATCTGATATAATGAATCTCAAAATTCTAACAGACTTTCTACCTCTGCGAATAGCCAAGATACTCCAAAATCCTTAGTTTTCGACCCTTCGTGAAGTCGCTCGGGTGGTATCCAGAATCTACAGGAAAATGTCACACAAAACCGTGGTTTAATAGGCAAGGTGTTCTCGAAATAGTGCTCTAGTAGTTTCTCTCTCTTCTCTTCCTCTCTCTCTCTCTTTCTCTCTTTCTCTCTCCCTGTCTCTCTCTTTTTGTCTTCTCACCCTTTAAGCGGTACTAGTGGCGTCGATTTTCAAAGCGCACTTGAACCTCCTTAACTTGTCGTCGGGCCGTCGTGTCGTCGTCTCGTTCGCTCGATCGATGGAACAAACGGGAAAGTTAAGGGAAAGGATACGAAATTAATGAGCGTCGGCATTTGTCTTTGCAAGAGTACCGATCTTTCGAACGTTTGTTCGTCATAGGAAGTTGGATAAGTGACGCGAAAGGCGAGTACGTACCAATTACTGAGTGATCGATAATCAAAAGTAAAGAAGAAAGAAAAGGAAATAAAAAAAGAGAGAGAGAGAGAGAGAGAAAAAAGAAGAAACACAAGCTGGGCGATCAAAGTCGTGAGAAAAAGATAGACCAACGTGGTATACAAGCTTGCTGGAGCACAGATGTATACATATATATATATATATATATACACGTAGAGGGTGGATGTTGAAGAAGGGGTGAGACAAGTGCTTACCTGTCCCCTACCAAGTTTTACGAGCGTCACAAAGTGTACACAAGGCAAGTAGTACAAGCAAGAAGACGCGCACATTGGGGGTGTAGACTAGGGGTGTGCGTTAGGAGTATACGGATGAAACGTGTGTACGCACCGGCCTCATTGTGTGCTCACCCACAACCTGGTATACATAACGACATCGGTTATAGGAACGCTTATACACCGTGTGCCTTGTGTCAACGGTAGCGGTTAGAATCTCGACTGTAGAAACGTCTTCCAAGCCTCATAGTAACTCTCAGAATACGAAGCCTACAAGCATCGAATCGATGTACTAGAAAGTTGACAGAAACAGAGAGAGAGAGAGAGAGAGAGAGAGAGAGAATTGAAGAGAATCGATAGAGAGAGTCTTTTATCTGGATACTAAGTCGCACTAATTAGAAATAACAATCTCTACGAAAAAAAAAGAAATTTCTCTAGTTTCCACATTATTTGTTCTTTACGACGAGTTTGTCTCGAATTACTTTCTCATTTTCTTTCGCTTTACCGAACGATAAGGACTAGTAATTCGAGGATGGTTTCTCTCTCTCTCTCTCTCTCTCTCTTGGATCCTAAGATGATGCGACATATCCGAAGGAAGACCAAGTAGAACTCCGAGGTAAGTTTCGTTTGCGAAATTAAATCGAGGAAGAATATCTTAGTGGGAAGGGCCGAATACGATAAGCTGGACGAAACAGGAAGAAACTTAGTCCTGGGATAGAGTTTCTTTTTCCACGCAAAAACAGGGAGATGAGAAGAGCGAGGGAGAAAGATAGATAGATAGATAGATAGATAGAGAGAGAGAGAGAGAGAGAGAGAAGGAAGGGAAGTACGAAAGCGCCAAAAAGATCCGGCTAACTTCGCAAAAGCCGCTGTATGTTTAATTAAGAAGAAATCCCATAACCCGCTAATAGGCGTAACGATGTCGCCAAGAATGAATGTAGGCGTTGGGAAGAATAGAAGGTTCTGCTTTTCTCGCCGGATTTTGCTCGGCTACTATCGCAAGTCTGTGCCCTTAATTTTGTAATACGAATATATGTACCTACAAGCAGCTACCAGTACACTACGAGTAAGAAAGAAAGAAAGAGAGAAAGAGAGTAGTAGAGGTGAAATAGATGAGAAAGAGAGAGAGAGAAAGAGAGAGAGAGAGAGAGAGAGCATAATGCATGCGCGTCTAAGTACAGTCTGTAATTATGAAATAACCCCAGACCCTCTTTATGCTTCTATTATCATAGCTTTTTACCCTCGAAACTAGAAAAACCTGGACACATTTTTCTCTTAACCCAAGGTCCACGCCTCGAAAAGTCCTCCAACATTTTATTCCTCTTTCGTTCCTATCCCCAAGGAAGCGTACCAACTACCGCTTGACGAACCATCAACGTTTCCTCATTTATATTCTCTCTCACATCACCGACACTTTCTCTTGCTCTGTCTTTCACTCTCTCTCTCTCTCTCTCTCACTCTCTGTCTCTCTTTCTCTCTCTGTCTGTCTCTCTCTCTCTTTTCTGCAATAAAGTTTCAAATAGAAATAAGGATTCTTCGCACTGAGCCGGGAGTTTTTAATCCTCCGACACTTGTTTTTTTTCTTTTTTTAATATCTTTCTCTTTCCTCTTGCTCTCTCCCTCTCTCTGTCTCTCTCTCTTTCTCTCTCTCTCTTTTTCTATTTCTTTTGTTCATCCACAAAGGCTCGTATTTTTTACTCCATACGTAAAAATATGATCGCAATTCGAATTTCATTTTTAATTGAAATTCACGTTGGCTATGCGATAAAGGGTTCTTTATTTCTCTTTCCCTTTCTCTATAATGACGCAAGTACAGTGAAAATTATAATGGGATTGGAGCTGGTTCGCCATAGTGTTAGTAAATCCTTCGTTAGTTGTTCCCGGGTGAAATGATTATTGAATAATAACCGTTATGCATCGTAGAAAACTTGTTATCCATAGTTGCATACTCGAAACGTCACTAACCCGACAGAGATCTAAGGTTCCAATGGCCCCGTTACATGAACGCATTGGCTTGACGATCGTTGAATTATTTATACCGACTTTGTTGAGAAAAGTGGGAGGGCTTCCTCGACTATCGTGCATACGCGATAAGACAAGGATTATGTATGGAGGCGAGTACGCCTGCGTACAAGTGAAGTAGTTCGCATATAAAAAATTGCTCACGCATAACTATATATTTAAAATACGAGCATGTGTATATTTGCTTGGCATATTATATATATATATATATATATATATATATATATATATATATATACACCACTAAATGATAAGCAATCGCTCGAAATTATTTGTCCGTTTCATTTATTTCCTTTTTTTTTTGTTGTACGTATGCATATAACGCATATGCAAATCTTCGAACTGTCACGTATGGAAACGTACAGTAATTTATTTGGTATTTTAATTTAAAGAATAAAAAAAGAAAAGAGAAAAGAAAAAGAAAAAAAGAAATAGGTGCATGTACGTACCAGTTTTCTAATTGTTTCTATTTCAGCTTCATTCCTATCTGACCAAGCACTAACTCGTACTACTTAAACCTATTCCCTTTTCATTTGGAATGTAATCGAACTTCGATTAAAATTAAATGATGCGTTATACTCCTTTTAAATTTCTTTTTCAAGATTAATAAAAACTACCGCACGATTATTTTGAGTAAAGCACGTAGAAACGAAATTCGGGGAGTGTAATTTTCCGTCGGAAAGACACTCGATTAAGTTCTACCCGTTCTCTTTCTATCTTTCTCTCTCTCTTCGTTAGGAAGATAATCCGGCGTTCGAGGTCGGTCGAAAAAGGAGAAACGATACATAGGAGAAATGAAGTTAGTCCTGTTCTTGGAGTCGGAAAGCAGAAACGTTGAGCCGCCGCGGTTTAAATGCGATTCGAACTCGTTTACGCGTAGATAGGTGCGCGTGACTGGTCGCGTAGCTTGCTGGACGCGGCTTCTATGTACGTGCGGCCTGGCCGCTTCAACGTTAGCAGTTACATCGTGTTTCACTAACACCCTATTCATTACCCCGCTCACTCCATCGAGCTCGACTACACAAGTCCGGTCCACGTTTCAGTCTGCTTCGCATTAAAGCTCTAAATACCGTGCGACGCAGCGCAAACGGTCGCTGTGTCAGGATGCTCCAATCTACTTCCAACGCTCCAGAGACCACTCTCTCTCTATTTCTCTTTACATGTATGCATCTACCATTTCCCTTCTCTCTCTTTCTCTCTCTCTCTCTCTCTCTCTCTCTATCTCTCTCTTTTGCGATCCCTAACGTCCTTCTCGCTTCCAAACAACCAACCATACGAATTACCTTACGCGAACACACATTAAAATCCTCTAACTACATGGAAGCAGAGAGAGAAAGAGAGAGAAAGAGAGAGAGAGAGAGAGAGAGAGGAAGATAGAGAGAGAAAGAGAAAGGGAGAAAGAAAAAGAGATAGAGTCTAGTATTCGTAAAATTTTCGTAATACTACGAGCAATACGTCCTTCTATTATTTTTCTTCTCTCCTCACTATACCATGTACAACCAAAGGACAACTTTCTGTATACATATATATATATACATATATATATACATATATCTCCGACTACTACTGACCACTCCTCTCGTTTCCGCTCGATCCAGTGTTTACGTTAAAAAAAGAGAAAGGGAGAGAGAGAAAGAGCGAGAACAAAAGCGTAAGGGAGGAGAACAAAATGTGGAAATTTGCTTAGCCTTCTGCACGCCTGTATTTTTTCCTGTTACTCTCTCTTTCTCTCTCTCTCTCTCTCTCTCTCTCTCTCTCTCTTTCTCTCTCTTGTCAGCGCGGTTTATATTTACAAGGTTGGCGAGAGCGCGTACCGACGTTTCGCCGCAGTTTTCTGTCAAAAGTCGTTAAAAGCTTTCATAACGCGTATATTCGTCCCGTATACTCGAACTCCGCATTAGCATCCCCGGCAACGCATGTGGCTTTTTATACAGTTGGACACCACGAGCGGTCACTGTCTCCGAGCGTTCGATTTACTAGAGCATTTTGATCGACCTTTTTTGTCTCTCTCTCTCTCTCTCTCTTTATTTTTTTTTTATTTTTTTTTCTTTTCCCTTTTACAAACATCCCGATGGTCACGTCGTTGACGTCCGTCATCGCGAACGATATACAAAGGTCGCATATGAAAATTATTATCGAATTTTTAACCGAATTCGTACGTATATCATCCGACGAAAAGAAACGCTCTCGTATCTCGCAGAAGCCGATGGCAGTATCGAGTGTTCGATGTATTTTATAGGATTTATACGATGGATTTAGCGGACGATGCGACATAGGCAGTGTATCTCGATTAGCCGACTCGTTGGCTTCGAGCAAAGCTATCGCATATTTCGATCGCTTACGAAGCATGCTCGTCCCTTCGAAAAGGTAGGATCGAGTGGCGAATTCGTGTTCGTTTCATTCCCTTCTATCCATCTATTGCTGTATTTTTTGTCTTGTTTTATTTTTCTTTGTATCCCTTCATTGTTCAATCACTAGATCATTGTTCGTTTTGTAGATCGTCAAAGTCGAGTTGTCTAATCCTTCTAAAAAAGTTTTGAAGGAAAAAGAAAATTCTGAATTTAGTGAATTAACAACTGAAGACATTAAAGTAAGATCTATGGAAAATGAAGCGAGTAAAGTTTTAGCGTTAACTTTCGCGGGTAGGTACTAGGAAAAAAAAAGACACGAATAAACTCAACTATAAATGGGAGCTGGGTTGAGCTAAGATACGAGAGAAATTCCAAAGAAGAAATTCCAACGAGTGAGCGGAAGCGTAACAGGAACGGAGCACCAAGGCAAATATCGTACTACCCCGTAAAAAAGTTTCCACGCTCGAGAGAAGTATCTACTGAAAAAGACATCTGTCGTTACATAGAATAAGATGAAACGGTAAAAGAAAATGCCGACTAAGGATAGAGGACTTGAGAAGGGGCTCGAAAGAATTAAATTTATAAGAAAGAAAAATTCTTTTGTCCATTCAAAACCATAGAATAAATTTACCAAAATATTCGAAAGTCGAAGATGGAATAAGACATAGAGTCATTATCTCTTATCATGTCTTTTTGTTTTTTTTTATGAGGAAAAATAAGTAAAACCTTAAATTTTATAAAACGAATCATCTTCTGCGAACGAGCAAGTATAAAAATCGCATTACTTTTCGCCTCGCTTAAGGAAATTCGAAAAGCGCGTACGGAGCGTACTCCTCCTGAAAATGCGCGATACAATCGCGAATTTTAAGTATTTACCAACCTGTTGCGTTCCGCGGCTGTCAAAGAAACATACACCGCCGCCTCCGTCGCGTATACACGCTAAACTCACTTTCATTACTTACATGGATATTCCGACAATGTTTGCTGCTTCAACGTTTGTCCGACATACAGAGGTCCAATCCTTTTAAAATATGTTTCACTTGGAAAATAGCTTCGGTATTATTCTCAAATTTTGCTTTTAGCTTTTAATCGAACTCATACCAATTTGTAAGTCATTTGAAAATGATTTTTCGTTCTTCTATTATGGAAATTTTTTCTGATTTCAATAATATATCAAAAGAGAAAAGAATAGTTCGTAGATTTTGGATTACAACGATGTTGATGACAAGGGGGAAATTCAAAGGTATAAGATTAGTCACACACTCTCAGGACTGTCATCGCCATTTAGAAGCCCGTCGTATTATTTGCTTGGCAAATAATCCCTTCCGTAGAATCCACCCTCTCGTCTCCTTCTATTCGTCCTCCTTCTACAAACCCCATCCCTTTTCTCTTCCCTTTTACGCGAAGCTTGTTTCGCGCATCCCCTGTTTAGTTGCACACATTCAGCCACTCAGTACACACGTTCCCATCATAAATATGTATCATCCGGATGTACGTAGTACCTGCTAAATATATACGCAAAGGCAAGGAAGCACTACCGTAATCGCTCGCTTGCTACTGTACGCGCGAGAGCTTTCAGGCACAACGCGTTTCCGCGAATGCGTGAGCCAACCTCGAGCGGCTAAGTACCTCCACCTTTTGCAAAAGAGGATAAATGGAGAAAGAGAAATGGTGAGAAGAGAGGGAGAGTTGAAGAGGCAAGAGAAAGAGAGAGAGAGAGAGAGAGAGAGAGAGAGAGAGAGAGTGGACTGGCAAGTATGCAAGCACTCGCATATTAAGGTGCGTTCCCGTAAAATTATTTTTAATGCGTCCAATTAGAGAGGTACATGTTACAAACATGATTTTCATGGAAGATAAATGAATTTAATAAACGTAGAGAGGCTGCCTCGCGGTACGAAGCAAGCTACGTGGTAGCGAAGGAGAGGGGGAGGGGATTGAAAGAGAGATGGCGAGAGTGAGAGTGAGAGAGAAGAGAGAGACTGTGTGTGTGTGAGAGAGAAGATGGGTAGAGAGAGAGAGAGGAACGCCGTTAGGCGGCATATGGAAGCGACGTGTGTCTGAATACGAGCCGTGCTCTTCGTTGCCTAGAACGCGGACATGTACGGGTAATTATCGTCGACGAGATACACTTTACCACCCACGCCGTCGACGACTACCAAGACTATGAAGACCACGTTCGCATGTGTCGGACGAGTCATAAAGAAGAGAAATACGAAGGACACCTTGTATCGCTGCTACGATGAATGAATGTTGTTTGAGAAAATATTACTCTAATGCAAAAAATGATCGGTTTGTTTCTATGAATTTCAATAAATATTTACGTTAAAAACATTATGATAATCTGTCTAATTTCTTTTTATAAACTACCTTGAATCTAAATTTATGAATGTTAATCTTATATGAATGCTATTAATTACTTTTAATATCGGTAAGAAATCATCTAACAATCGGGTTGAGCAACGAGCAAATAAATAATAAATTGTAATGTCATACAATGGTAAGATAAAAGTAATTCTGACCATGACACCAATCTCCAAACGAAAGTAACGTCAAAAACTTCCCCACCTAGCCATTGATACTAGAAATACTAAAACGCCTTCGTTAGAAATACAATAACGGTGGTACTTTGTGCGTACGTCGGAAGCATGAGTTATGGAAACTGACGCACAGGAAAATATATCCATCCATTTTGGTGCAAGTTATCCCGGAAGAGAATGCGAGGCCAAAGTCGTCGTTCGTCGTCGTTGGACATCGCCGACTCCGCAGGCCACAACACTCACCCTGTATCACGAACACTACCATCACCGCTACTACCACCAATACCATCACTAGTACCACGATCGGTGTTGGTGCTTTCTAAAGGCATTTGCATATTCACTGGTTTATACTTTTTCGATACCGAGCCCCGCGGTACTAGGACGTTGCGGCCGTACGAAATTGCGGGACTTGAAACGAAAGCACTCCACCCCCTTTCCCCAATCACCCTTGACTCACCGACAACCCCCTTTCGCCCGACCACATCGTCGTTGCGTCGTTGCTAATTTAAGAGCTTCCGCGATCTAACTGCTCCCTTGACTCTTTCCCTATTCTCTCTCTCTCTCTCTCTCTCTCTCTCTTTCTCTTTCTCTCTCTCTCTCTTTCTCTCTCTCTCTCTTTCTCTCTTTCTCTCTCTCTCTTTTTCTCTTCTTATACCAGTCCACAGTGGCGTTTTCTCTTCGGCTTTAGGGCCATTACCGGTGTGGATATTGCGATAGAATGGCCCTTCCGTAGACGATGGCGCATTCAGATAGCGAAGGTACCACCTTCCGAGTTCTCTTTCGCGAAACGTTCTATCGGAAAGAGTTCGGTGGTCCGTACCATCGTAATACACGCCTTATTTCTCTCTTGCGTTTTCGAGAAAAAGGAAAACTGTGGTTATATGATACCATACGAGCAATGCGCTTTTCCTACCAGCCATGCCGTACTTACGTATACTCTCAGCAGAACGAGAATTATTAGTCCTCGAGGATCCAGTTAACTGTACGAAAACTCTTTATCATCTTCCCCACCCAGTCATCTCGAGACCCGTTCGTTCGTCTCTTCGTATCTGTGCTTGTACTGTGTTGTACTACCTTGAACGAGCGAATAGGTATATGTGTATATATGTGTATATATGTGTATATATAAGAGTACATAGCTTGGGCGAGTTTATAGAAGAACGGAGGTTGAAGGCCGACCTTTCGTATCGCCTCATACCAAAAGATTACGCGATCTTTTTCTTTACGTGTGTAAGATGTATCTATGAGCACGCATGCACGCTAGTACATACAAGTAAAAATATGTCCACCGGCTAGATTCTCCGGAATGACTATCCTTGAACCTCTTTCTTTCGAATTAATCGAGGTCGATCTTTTGATCTTTGTTCAAGTCAAGTCGAATAAACGATTTTAAATAAAATGATCGCCTCGAGGCTGATATTCAACGAACGTTTTAATCTCGACGACGTCGCGATCGATTTCTTTCTTGTTTTTTTTTCTTCTTCTTTTTTTTTTTTTATTTTCTTTACCCTTTCTTTATCCTTTTTTTTCCATTTATTTTTTCGTCGATTTAATTTTTTACACATCGATCTTCATTACCTAACACTTTGGCGAACATGACGTCTGTCAGTTAAGGTCCTGCGATGGAACATGACGTCTATCGGCGACCTACATTTCATGTTTTCTCCGAACACGACGTTTACTGTATCCTGGGATGTTTATTCTATTTTTCCAAGAAGGAAAGTATGCGATAAAAGACAAAAAAGAAAAGATTGAAAAGATTATTGATGCGTCCATAAAAACGTACGAGTTTCTATTAAAATCGTCAGGATTTAAAGATTTTAAAAGAATAAGATTCTGTTAAGTGTATATATATATATATATATATATATATATATATATATACACATTATGTATACGTATATATATACGTATATAATGTATACGTATATACATAGGTATTCAAGTATCTAAAAAAGAACTCTCGAACATCGGAATTCGCAAACAAAATCGGGATGGCATGTTGCTAGTGTTTTACGGTGCCGCGAAACGGCGTCGTGAAATTCTCGGTATACTAATGCATCAACGGGGGCAGTACGGTATTGCAAAAACATTAAAAAGATATGGCACGTTTGACCATAAAACATGGAGGCCTAGTTAACCATAACCAGCGCGCCTTTATGCTGTGCGTGTAGCCTCATTAAGTTCTTATTGCATGCACGCACGCTAAACTGCGTCGCGGTGCAGTAACGTATCGATTAGAAAGAGTTGAGCGCCTTTTTAAGAGGGAAAATCACTTAATCGAGCGCCGCTAAAGTTCTCTCAACGAACGTCCAATAATATCAAGAGATAGGTGCTCCGTTTCTACGTTCTGTGCGTTTACCGTGAAATCCGACTAATTAGCCATAAGACATTTTTTATCAAAGAAACGATTGCCGTTCTTCTCCTCTCACGTTCATCCTCGATATATGCGATAAGGCTAGGTCAACAGAGAGAAAGAGAGAGAAAAAAAGAGAAGAAGAGAGAAAGATAGAGAGAGAGAGAGAGAGAGAGAGAGAGAGATCGTAGGACACTCATCTTTTGCCCGATACGCATTTTTATCTTTCTCTCCCTCTTTTCCACTTTCAATCACTCCCCATACTACTCTATCTTTCTTTCTCCCTCTCGCTATCCCTCTGGCCGTTTCATCGTTCTTTCGTTCTTTTTTTTTTTCTATTTTTTTCTTTTTCAAGCGAGTCACGCTCGATGCGCGCAGGAATTTGCATTTTTACCGGGTCGAGCTGAGTTCGATGCAAATTTCGGGTAAATTTTTCCCCATCACCTCCCCCCTAAAGCGGTCATGTTCCGCTAATCCACACGTTCGGTTCGGAAAATAGTCACCACGGCACGCGGAGTAGCTTATGGCATGCCCGCTGGTGGTTTATTTAAAACATCTACGCGGTTTTTGTTAACCATACATTTCCGCGCACGAATTCATATCATGAACTGCACACTTTTTTGACGCATGGGAGACTGACGTTGCTATCCGTCTCGCTCTCTCGCGCAAGCTCTCTCTATCTCTCTTTCTCTCTCTCTATTTTTTTTTCGTTGTTTTTATTTTTACCGAGCCTGTTCTCTTTTTTATATTTTTCGTTTTGTTCCTCGCTTTTTGGTTAACGATGGTAATAACGCGCACGTTCACGTGCAGGCTTTAACGAATGCTCCAATCGCGAACACAACGCGTGCCGATTTCTCGTGCGTCGATCGAGAGACAAACAGAGAAACAGAAAAAGAGAATCCGGTTCTTTCGAAAATTATACGGATTTCAGGACGGAGCCCGTTAGGCACGCTCGAATTATTTCGATGATACACGACTCGGCATTTCGCGAATATTTATGCGTACCGCCAGTGTTCTTATACGGCCATAATTCAGATGCCATTAGATTTTCACCTCGCAACGTTTCATTTGGAAACACAATTTTCCATTTAGCACTTCCGCAAAACCGGCAAAATTTATTCGCGCTCGCGCTATTCCTTGTTCTATATCATCATTAATTTAACGTGGAACTTCGTTTTGCTTTCCGCGCGTTTGCTTCTCTCTCACTCTCTCGTACTTTTTCTCTTACTATCTTTATCCCTTTCTCTCTCAATAGCACATGAATACCTACCTCTTTCTCTTTCCCATTCTTTCAGCGCGATATACGTCTATCTTCATAAGTATTCACAGATAATGTGCGCAAAACAGAGCTAATTAACATTGATTATAAACAATTCAATGAGACAATTTTTTAATATCTAATAAGGCTATTTCTTCTCTTAATCAAAATCAATAACATATATTTATTTCATTATATTATAGATATTACTTGCTTAAGAACACGTATGAAAGACTAAAAAGTTACATCCCGTGGATTTTTAAAGAAAAATCATTTTCAAGACTCGACACATTGACAGGAAACTTCCCATAAAACATGTGTTACATGTCGACTATGCTCGTTGACCGACGAGAGAAAAAGTCAAGGAAGAAGGCGTTAGAAATAAGGAGCATACTCGAGCACTCTTCACGGTATAATCTTTACGGTTCCCATAAACTCGCTTTTTCATATCGTTCGCGGGCTCTTTACTAGAGACGCCATCATCCTTTCTAGAGCTTTCCTATCTCTTTCTTTTTGTCTCCTTCTTCACACGGGGCTTCTTTTCTACGTGTCAAGACGACAAAATAATTTTCCTTTCCGTTTTAGAAAAAGTGTACATTAAAACACGAAACAGGTAGATAGATAGATAGATACAGAGATAGATAGAAAGAGAGAGAGAGAGAGAGAGAGAGAGAGAGAGAAAGAGAGAAAGAGAGAGAGGGGGAGAGAGAGAAAGAGGGGAGAGAGAGAGAAAGAGGGGAGAGAAAAAGAGAAAGAAAGAGGAAATTCTGCATTTTAAAATTACCTCTCCTGCTATCTGGACATGCAGATATACACCGACGTGATTCATTCCTCCGTTCACCCTTTCCTACTACCTCGAACCCGTAAATTTACGTTCTCTTCGTCGTCGTCGTTTCTCGACGTTGACCTCCTGAGTTGAACAGCCACGACACCTAAGCGTAAATTCTATCCTCCTTTCTTTCCAAGCTCTCTGCTATAATAGTACTATCTCATCGTTGCCATCTCGTGTAAACGTCTTCGGAAATAAGAAAAGAGAAAGGAGGAGGAAAGGATCCTCTTCTCTTCTTATCGTCGATGCGAGCCCGGAAAATCCGTTAATATCTTCGGAGAAATCGTTATTCGCTTCCGCTCAAACGGATGAAAGGTCCGTACTTACTTCTCTAGGTAATTAAATACGAAGCTTGGTTATGTTGTGTATAACAAATAAGAGAAAAGAGAGAGAGAGAGAGAGAGAGAGAAAGGTCAGTTGTTAATTTAATACTTTTTTGCATCTTCTCTCTCTCCTTCTTCCTCTCTCCCCCACTCTCTCTCTCTCTCTCTCTTTCTCTCTTTCTCTTTTTCTTTCTTTCTAACGAAAAAACTGTTCATTCTTATTCGATGAACTAGTAAAAAGAATATTTCCTCTGAAAAGTGATATGCAATAATGCTCAACAATAGAGCATACTTATTTTAATATTTTCTCGTAGGAATGAAGAGTGGAAGTGAAGCAGAAAAGGTTGAAAAAACGTGAAAAATCGACGACGTCGAAAGAGTCGAGCGAGCATTATACGAGCTGTTTTTTCAAAAAAGCACTGTTCTTTCGACCGCGCTCGGAATGCACGGTCATGTGAAAACGGGAGAAAACGATACGCGGATATGCAGAAAGAGAGAGAGATAGAGAGAGAAAGAGATAGATAGATAGAGAAAGAGAGAGAGAGAGAGAGAGAGACAAAGAGAGAGAGAGAGAGACAAAGAGAGAGAGAGAGAGAGAGAGAGAGAGAGAGAAAGAGAGATAGGGATTTCATCACGGGATTCGAATTTGCGGTGCGTTTAACGAGTGCCGTAAAACGATAGAATGCTAAATCGTCGGGCATGTAGGACATGTATTCCGAGTCCGCCGTTGTCGGACAAAGAGAGAAAGACCGAATGAGAAAGAAGAGGGAGAGAGAGAGATAGAGAGAAAGAGAGAGAGAGAGAGAGAGAGAAGAGGAAAGCTTTCAAGGGGTAGAATCGTCGAGGGTGCGTTGTTGCATAAAGGGGTGTTGCATTCGGCGAAAGAGGGGTCAGCTTATTCGCGACACCTGAGTTATCACACACCAGGGATCGCAGTGATTCTCCCGGCCTTGCGGATATTTCGCGTTTACGTTTCGCGTTTACGTTACTCGTATATCGTTCGTTCGATGCCTTGCGTAAAAGGGACAACCCCTGATGCTATCCATCCTACGGGAACTCTTAGCGTAGCACGATGCTTCGTCCATTTCCTGTGCACATCTCCTCTTTCTCTTTTTCTCTCTCGACCGTTCCTTTTTCGAGAAATAACGGAAGAGACGGAAGAGCGTGATGGGATGTAAATAAACGCCTACGCCAGTCGTCCTTTTTAAAGCGAAATCGAAGGGAATAAAAAAGCCAATGTCGCGCTTACGATTCATTCGATTGTTTCCCGATTCGATTCTTTGAACTTTTCAACGATCGTTCCAATTGTCATACTGATATCGAATTATTAAGCAAGTTAGAAAATTAATCGTATATATATATATATATATATATATATATAATTTAGATTTGCTGATAATATACGATAAATATATCGATATAAATAAGTTTAAATTCATGCTACCTAGATATTTAGTTTTTCTCGAAGCAATCAGGGAAAAATGTCGATTCAGATTTCTAGTTTTAGATCGACATTGGATGCCACCGTTATCGAAGTCCTTCTGTAAATGTCATTTGGAACGTACGCTTGCGAACAATCCGTCACATCTGTACATCCCTTCTATCACCCCTTTTCACTCTCTCCCTCTCTCCCTCTCTCCCTCGCTCCCTCTCTCCCTCCCTCTTTCTCCGTTGAACGTGTGCGTCGAAATCTTCGGTTCGTAGGCGCGCGTATGCAGCGGGTTGCATTAACTTGATTAAAGCTCGTATCGTTCCATCAACCGAACACGCCGATGGGCGCACGTGAAAATAATCCTTAAAGCTATTCCGTAGCGCTCGGAAATAATGAATTTTTCTCGTCGAGATTTCCTTTGTAACATTGCACTCGGCATACTGTACGTATCGTCCGTGACTAAAAATTGCACAACTGTCTGATTGTTTTCCAGGATAAAAGGTAGAGCGCGAACGTAATCATACCTTATGTTTTTTTAATATCTTCTTCTGTTACCATCCCCACTACCACTACCACCACCATCACCATTACCACTATCACCAGCAGTACCACCATCATTGTCAGCATTATCAGAAAGCTCACAGAATAGCATCTATGCGTTTATCACCATTTGTGTATATTCTGAATTGTACGCGAGATACGAGGAGCATATAAAAATCCTTCTCTTTTCTCCACATAAATCGCATATAATCCTTACCCCTACTTCCGAACAATCTTCAGTTTCTTTTTTTTCTCTCTCTCTCTCCTCTCTCTTTCATTTTCTCTCATGTCTTTTTTCTCTTTGCCGTATGATACACGGATATTACTGCTTTCTAGAGAGACTGAGTCTAGAAATAAAAATTCAGAAAATGTCTCTTTGATATTAATTAATGCGCGTCAAGCAAACGACGTTGCTCATCTTTTTTTCTCTTGTTTACTTCATTGTAATTTTGCAATATCTAAATAATCCTCTATATCATAACGACCAAATAATATGAAAGAGAGAAAGAGAGAGAGAGAGAGAGAGAGAGAGAGAGAGAGAAAGGTTGATATATATTATTATATATGTATATAATACATTTCTGAAAGATTACTTTGGGAAGCCGATCATACAGAGTAGGAAAGTCAAAGCGAGAAATTGAAACTATCAGAATGTCATTCTCAACTATGAAGAGAGTAGTATATATATACGTTTCAAATGAGAAGCGATCATTCGCCTTTGAATAGTTTCTATTACCAATTAGTGACTGTCGGTCATAGAAGCACATAGATACGTCAAGTACATTCAAATTTGAACGCAACAATCACATGTAGCAGGATTTGACAGATCTTCAGTACGATACTATGCTTTATGATATTAATTACAATGATGTCTATTATAACTGCATCATTATTAAGAACGGATAAATTAAAAATCTTCAAATATTTTTTTCAGACAATCGTCTAAATAAATAATGACGATAGTGTATTTGATTGATAAGCTTTGATAAAATATAGAAATATTTCTGAGGACAAAAATCGTTTTCTTTTCTTCATCACTTTTCTTTTCTCTCTCTCTCTCTCTCTCTCTCTCTCTCTCTCTCTCTCTCTCTCTCTAACAAGGAAAGTGTGCAAAGAAAGAAAGTACGTAAAAAACCTCTGATAAATTTTGTAATGTAACGTAACGTTCTTTTATTCCTTCGCTTGGTAATAAAAGAACGTGAATTAACGATGTTAATTAAGTGCATGCATAAAAAAGATCGCCCAGTAATTTATGAAAAATGAATGAATGCAAAAGAAAGATTCTTTGATACTCTACACACGAGGCTACGAAGAAGAAACGGTGACGCACGAAGAAAGTACTTTGGATCTTTTGTAATTTATCCAGGTCCTTACCAATCGAGATAACTTCAATGAGAGAAGCATATTGTAAAGAGAAATAGAGAGAGAGAGAGAGAGAGAGAGAGAGAGAGAGAGAGAGAGAGAGATCTGTCGGGTCCGTTCTCCGAGTTCCTTCTTAATGAAGGAACTCCAACTTTCTTCGAGGCAAACAAAAGGAATCTACATTCCATCTTACACTCGTTTTACTCTTCGCAGTTTTATTTCCTATAATCGTTGACTCGATACGCGAATAAGTTTCAAAAGTACCTATGGGTTAATATCTTATTTCGTTTTTTATTTTCGATTAATTCTACTTTCTAATATTTAACTTTTGTTTTAACACATCAGCAAATTCCTCTCTCTCTCCCTCTCAATTTCTCTCTACCTCTCTTTCTCATTTCCCCTTCTTCTTCCTTTCTCTCTCCCTCTCTTTCTCATTTCCCCTTCCTCTCCCTTTCTCTCTCCCTTTCTTTCTCATTTCCCCTCTCTTTCTCTCTCTCTCTCTCTCTCTCTCTCCTTCTCTTTGACACCAGCTTTCATGTCCACAGCTTTTCCAAGCGTAGAACTACGAAAGAGACGATGGAAGGTCCCAGCGGTGAACGAGTTAATCGTCTCAACGATGTAGAGAGTGGACGAGCGACAAGTCCCATAATCCGAGATGTACATACATATATGTAACTCCTGGTGTCCTGTTCTTCTAGCTGTCAGCCGTTCTATATGATGCCGACACCCGATCTCTCGAACGTTGTAACGCTGCGATGGTGGTTTACCGATGGCGATGGCCTAGCCACAAATGCCATCGGCAGGAGGCCTTCGACGGTAACTGGACGAAACGCGATGCTCTTGCAACAACGAGCGAGAAAGCGAACGAGAATGCAAAATAGAGAGAGAGAGAGAGAGACAGGGAAAGAAAGGTAGAGAGAGAGAGACAGGGAAAGAAAGGGAGAGAGAGAGAGAGAGAGAGAGGTCTCTGGTCTCTAAAATGAGGTTTGCCGTCCATAGGCACGAGGAGGAACTGCCAGCGGGTTTTGGTACAACGTCGAGGACACAAAGAGAATACGCGATGCACTTGTCTCCTACGCCAAATCCCATTCTCTCTCGGTCCGTCGATCCTGCTCCATGTTCTCGGTTAAACGCGACGTTCACTCGCGAATCCCTGCCTAACACCACTTCGGACACCTGTGCTCTTCTTCTCTTCTCTTCTCTATCCATTTCTTTTTGTTTTTCATTTGTTCCTTCATCACCTGTCCAGTTTGTTAATTCTATTATAATTTTCATTTATATAATAAAACCTTTCATTTATATAATAAAACGTTCACAATATTATCTTCGTACAATTTGTTTAAGTTTTATTTCGTAATTATTCCATCGTTCCATTCGTTATAATAAAAAAAAAAAATCGTTATAATAAAAAAAAAAAAAAAAAAATAAAAACATTAGAGAAATTACACATTACATACCGACCACACGATTCTTATGTTTTAACAAGGATTTCGATTCTATCGTTTTCTTTCTCTCTCTCTCTCTCTCTCTCTTTCTCTCTCCCTTTGTTTTATTATTCTTATTTCTTTTTTCTTTTTTCTTTTTTCTTTTTCTTTTTTACTGTTCGCTCAGTCGAACGTTTGATAAAATAGATAGATAAAAAACCTGCGTCCAGCTTGAAAAAGGGCGGACTTGCTTTTTCGAAAAATATTTATTCGACCGTGTAAAAGTTCCCTTTCCTTTTGCACTTCGGTTTCCTTTGAAATGTTACTACTGCTTTACTATTGTCACGAAATACATCGATACAACTTTTTCCTTTTTCTCAAGCTGACAGCGATTTTTACGATTATCTTTCTAATGGTATCGTAAATATAAATCGTAATCACGTATTTTTAGATAAAATCTTTAAAACATCAAACTAAACTTTTTTTAATTTCATTTTATAAAAATATAATGGTACACATATACGTATATAAATAAGTCACGATTCAAAAGATACGATGAAAGATATTTTACTGTAATTATCCTTCCTTACGATCTCTATCATATATTATCATCAACTGGATGATGAAATTTGTAAATACCAATTGTCCGAAGGATTTGAAGGAGAAAAGAAAAGAAAGATGGAGAAAAAAGAGGGAAAGAGAGAAAAAGAAGAAGTGAAATAGACAGATAGAGAGAGAGAGAGCGAGGGGTAGAGGAGGAGAGAAATAGGGTTACGTACGACAAGTTGTATTTCGTTAATAACGATAACGGCCGTAGTAATGCATATAAACAGCAAAGGCGTGTGGCTTATGGTCTAACGGTAAACGCTTTGCCAGGGATAAACGGAATGCGCGAGTGGGACTCCCGCTGTAACCCCTTTGTGCCGAAAAGCCCCGTAAATACTCGCGCGATTATCTCCCGACGCGATTCATAATGCAGGAAAAACGATGCACGATTACGCAGTCAGCCAACGAATACCCAATCCGACTCTCTGTCTGTCTCTCTCTCTCTCTCTCTCTCTCTCACCCTCTGCCTCTCTCCCTCTCTCCCTTTCTCTCTCTACAAAATGATCTTTCTTTTCTCTCGTTCTCGTTTCCACTCACGTCGTTTCAATCTCTCTCTTCCTCTCTCTCTCTCTCTCTCTCTCTCTCTCTCTCTCTCTTTCTCCCTCCCTCCCTCTTCTCTCTCTCTCTTTCTCTTTCTATCGTACACAAATTTTCGACATCGTTTTATTTCTATCGATGATCGTATAAATGCATTCAATCGTGAAAGAGGTAATTCGTTGGGAGGTAAAGCCATCTATTTAAAACAACAACCAATGAAATATTTTCGTCTACAATTATACGTTGTTATTTGAAATGAAAAATTGTACAAAAGAATTTTTTTGATTCAATAGTATCGGTTTGTAATTATAAAAGAGTAATATGTACCATCTATAATAATTATGACGGTACGCAGCTTTTTTGTTTTTTCTTCTTTTTGTTCCTTCTTTACTGTCAAAAACCAAGTTTATACTCAATAGAAGTTTAAAAGAGAGTTGGAATTATCACAGGAAATACCGAATATCTCTTGCAATTGGTGAATATGTTTTCTATTGCGTTAAATGCATGGGCGTATAATTAATGGCTTAATTATTAATTATTAATTTTCATTTCGATAACCTTTAATCGATATACCGTAAAATTAGTTTGCGAATGTTGCATGTTTTCAACAGAGAACTAAGGGAGTATGGGATAACGAGTATGTTTTCTAAAACATACGTATCTTCCGTGCTCGTTAATACGAAGATTGAATGCGCAAACATTATTTCGGAAGTTTGGATATATTGTAAAGCTTTCTAACAATTGTTATTGTAAAGCAATAATCAGCGTAGTGTAAATTCTAGTTACACGAGATACCATGTATACTTGTAGAATATAGCAAGTAAATGTTATTGTCTTTGTCTTTGTCTACCTGTCTCTGTCTCTGTCTCTGTCTTTGTCTCTCTCTCTCTCTCTCTCTCTCTCTCTCTCTCTCTCTCTTTCTCTCTCTCTCTCTCTTCCTCAAATACCGCGAAACATCTGATACCTAGGGATACGAATTACAGCAAATTGTGTACTACTTCGATGCATGATACAGTAACATGACGTACACATCAATCGATAGCTTCTCGTATAATCGGTTCGCCCTGAGAAAATTACACCCACGATGGAATAGTTACAAATCCTCTATAGTTCCATAACATTCAATTAAATGAGTAATTAGAGGCTTGTTATCAAACAAGTCTAATTAATTGAATGGAAGAATTTAAAAAATTAAAAAAGTATTTAGTAAATACGATCGAAACTATTAGATCTCGCTAAAGTAACATTTTCTTAAATGAAAATAACTAATTTAATTTTCTATCGGACGTCGTTAAAGATGAATATTCGGATATGAGAACTCGCAACATATGCGTCAGTTTAAAACGCAAATTTATAATCTCCACTTTCCTCGAGGCAGCCGTTAACAAACCACAATCCGTGGCATGCTCGTTGTCGACCCAGGTAGTAACTTTACTAAAAAGAAATAAAAGAAAAACAGGAAGGGAGAGAAGAAAAATAACGAGAGGGGCTAACAAAATGCGACGAAAGGGAGGAAAAAAGAGAAAGAGAAAGAGCGAGAGAGAGAGAGAGAGAGAGAGAGAGAGAGAGAGAGTAAAAGCTGGAAATGGAGACAATGGCAAGCGGCACACTGTCGCCCTTGGTCAACGTATCCTGGCGTTAAATTTCCTGGCCTATACATCGTGATGCTCTCTCTCCCTCTTTCTCTCTTTCTTTCTCTCTCTCTCTTTCTCTCTCTCTCTCTTTTCCTATTTCATAAAGTAACTTACAACTCCGCGACTAGCGAATCGCCCGGAACTAGGACAATTTCATACTATGTTGTCCTGCAAGGAGTTGTTACGGAGAAAGGGATTTCCTCCTTTACAATATCGCTAGAATTCTTCAGAGATTCTCTTTAGTCGATTAGCTACGAAACAGAGAACAAAGACAATTGCTCTAAAATGTATATACACACACATATAAATATTCCTTATTGCCTATTAACGTTAACGGAATGATATCGAAATTATTTTTAACACATTAAATACTCTGATTACTGGTTACTGATAACATTTCAAACTTTTATCCTATGCTATTCCATAGACACAAAATTATTCTCTTAAATACATGATCTATATTACGTATAATAATTACGTATAAAATATGTAACACGGTAGAATAAACTGTACACTTGTTCGAAAGCTGCTACTATAGTTTCACTTTCAGTCGAGTAAATTCCAAACGTATACATACTCGAACATACATACATGCATGCATTCGTACATAGATGTATGCACGCATTTTCCACGTAGACGATTGCGGGACGCAGCTTTGCAGTTGCGGGATGCGCGCAGGTGCACCAATGTCGGAGTTTACTAGCAGTCTCTCGCGGAAAAGTAAAACATACCCTCGTTCCAGTTGCGGCCACTGCACACCGATACACCTTTCTCTCTCTCTCTCTCTCTCTTTCTCTTTTTCTTTCTCTCTATCGCTATCTCTCGCTTTTTCTTTCTCTCCTGTTCATCGCAAGGATAGAAGGGTGGCTGGTCGAACGATGGAAAAAGAAGTACCCGCCTTCTCTAGAGGAAGAGTGGATGACGATGGTGCTGCTCGTGTGGAGCGTAGTTCCTGGCCATATTTACAGAGAGAATAGGGGGAGATACGGTTTTAGTTTTGCATTTGTCGGAAGAGGAGGAACACGGAGGTCGAAGCGGTCGAAGAAGCGGAACTGGAGAGTACGATGGAAAGGGTGAGGAGAGGGATAGAGATAGAGAGATAAAGATAGAAGCATGTTGGATGGAAAGCCAACTTGCTAGAAAAGAGTGTATATGTGTGCATAAGAGAGAGAGAGAGAGAGAGAGAGAGAGAGAGAGAGAGAGAAGGGATGGGCGTAAGAGAAACGTCGGGATCGGGTCCCATGTGCCTGTCACGGTTTTACAAGTCCATAAAAAGAGGAATTTCAGACTGAGTTAAATATTGCCACCGGCTCTCACTGAATTTCAAGTACGCACACGCGTTCGACCCCCAACATACATACATGTACATTCGTGTACGCTCGTACACTCGTTACATGTACCTCCAGATAGATATGTACGTACATTATGGGGATCTCGAGGACTACATGCGTTTTTTTTTACGCGTATCGAGAGGAAAAAGAAAAGAGGGAAAGGATCGGATCCGATACTTTACATTTATGCTATCCTTGCGTCTTTTCGACTCACGAAAAGAATACCTACTTACTGTCTCATACTCAGTATCTTTGTCTAGCGATTCGGAGTGGGATGTTACATTGAATTTACGGGAATGTGACGGCATAAACAGGATTCCTGGCTTGCACGTGCCATTTATGGTAGCGTAGCTGTTGACACTTGTTGGTACATAAGTAGTATATGTGTGTGAATACAAATCCTTTTTCAAATTTTTCCCATGGAAGAGTGAAAATCTATTATTTTAAGTAAAAATAATC
The DNA here is from genome assembly GCF_050613455.1 of Vespa mandarinia. Taxonomy (NCBI): domain Eukaryota; kingdom Metazoa; phylum Arthropoda; class Insecta; order Hymenoptera; family Vespidae; genus Vespa; species Vespa mandarinia. The sequence continues at coordinate 5,784,941 of NC_140812.1, read as the reverse complement.
TAGACTGAGATAAATCAAATCAAATGTTCTTTTTCCTTTTCTTTTCTTTTCTTTTCTTTTCTTTTTTTTTCTTTTTTTAAAAACTACAGTCTTCGAAATCTCTCTTAAAAAAAACAAGTATTATGTATCATGGTAGAACAAAAAAAAACTTACAAAGTAACGTACGCTTAATACTTAACCAGTGGCGCATCCGTTGCTACCTTTGTACGTAGACATTATTATAGAAACGCACGAGGCTATTATTCCAAGTTTTATGTCGTAGTTTGTAAAATACATAGAAGCGTATACTCTGGCAATATTTGAAACGATAAAGCGGTATCCCGGAGCGCTTGAACTTTACGAACTTGCGAATATTCATATTCTAAAGCAAAATTTTTCGGATAAACTTGCCGAAGATTTTTTTGCACTTTTAAGCTCTCCTCGTGAATCTCCTTCTAAATTTTGAAAGAAAAATAATCAATTGATTCGTTAAGTGTACTTGTCGATACACAATAATTTTTTTAACTTTTTTGAAGAAAGATCTTAATTATTTTTGATTAAGTTTTTTTCGTAATACTGACGTTAGTTTTCTCTTTAATTAACGTTAATGGATTATCCATTCATCAAAAGAACGACACGTTAAATAACCGTCAGTTAAAATGCAAATTGCATTCCAAGATTGACTGCAGTTTTATTGGCAAAGGTTGTAACATTTTTAGCTATGTACGAGTGCAGTAATCAATGTATATGTCAACGGTCGACCGTAATGAAAGTAAATTACGACGCATGACAAAAATTTGACCAGAAATGAAAAAAGTATACTGTTTTTAAACCATTGCGATTACCTGCACGCAGAGCTAATGCATTTAATATAATCGTGTTAAATGTGCGCTCGAAGCAAATACGACAAATAAATCTTTAATGAATACCAAAATGACGAAAGACTGAGATTACGCTAATAAGACGAATTAATACAGTGATCATCATGAACTTTTCTCGAAGATTTCAAAGAAACTTTCCTTCTTCTTCATAAAAGTTGATAAATATATATATTATATATATATATATATATATATATATATATATATATATATAAAGGAACAAAATACTGTAACATAGTTCTTTTATACCATACATTTAAACGAAAGAGATTAAACGAGTACGGAATAAAGGAAGAAAAAGTATCGAAAAGGAGAATCTTAAAATTGAATGTACTCACTGCTGGTGTCCTGCTTCGGTTGGTTGCCCGGCGATGTCGCCCAGTTAACTTTCATTTCCTGTAACATTCGAAAGGAGAAAAAGTTCTTTAGTCGTACGTGCTTTCGGATTAAAAATAAAAGGAAGGTTTAATTCGCAAAACGGGAAACGAGAAGAGAGAACGAAATGAAATAAATGGAATTTCTTTTTGTAGATATATTTTCTTCGCAATTTTCGAGATATATCGATTCTTTCGACTCACCGACTATAACATCAAGAGCATATTTATTCATATTTATTCAGACTTTTCTTGAACGTGAAAGTGTTTCTGTCCAGTGGTGATACTGCTACTGTCAAGGAGGTTCATACTTTTAAATTCGAGTGTGGATACGCGCCAATGCGGAAGTGCTTCTTTCTCCGCACTATCCCTGTAGAGGATAGCAGTCGGCGTCGGCCACCGGAAATGGGACGTGTCGGCTATCGTCGGTTCTTAACAGACGCCGTAAAACGGATTCTTTATGCGACGTTCTATATATACGATTTCTCCTTTTGCTGTCCAAGATATTTCGATAGATAGTAAAAGTCATTTTTGCTGAAATTGTAAGCACTCTTAAAGAGAGGGAAAAGAAGGGAGAAGAAAGGAAGAGAGAGAGAGAGAGAGAGAGAGAGAGAAGGAGAAATGGTAGTATTAAAATGCGAGGAGTTAAGGGAACGAAAGAACTTTTTGCTTTTATTGCCGTGAAAGAGCGTGAAAAATGAACGATTAATTCTATAGTTCAACTTTCTCTTATACGAATAACCTTCATTTTTCGAATTTACATTTGGTTACGGAATCGTTCGGATCGCTCGTCGAACATTTTGTGCCTTGTCTAAATTTTTCTCTTTGATTTTCGATTTGCTTTGCATTCGATATAATAAAACAAGGAAAATAATCGTACATAAATGATGGTAATTGGTCGAATGATAACGACGATATCGAGAGCATTGTATAATGTCACATAATGGATATGTAATTGCTACGAACGTAGAATATCTTCCGGGCTATTAGTGCTCATTTGAATAATACAGATAACACATGCATTAACAATAGTAAGAGTTTACGTGGAGAAACGATGGTTACAAACAAAAACGTGATATTGTTTTGGAATGACGAAATGCGAAATTAAAAATTGCTGACAGTTACACTAATTGCGCGTAGTAAGTAGAAAGGAAGAAAACGGTGGAAGAGGATTAAAGGGGCAAACAGAGAGGGAAAGATAGCAAAAAAAAAAAAAAAGAAAAGAGAAAAAGTAAATAATGAAAAAATGGCGCGAACAGCATAGACGACATTCTGTTCGTATCAGTATGAGCTTAATTCGGTACACGACACACCGTGGTGGTGCTGATATTGAATCGTTACTTTTCATTTCCCTTGGACGTTGCCATGGTCCTCGTCGACGTTGCTATTTCCTCTGCAACGTTTGGCCATATACTGAATACGATACCTATCCGTTTCGGTCTGTTTCTAAATTTTGGTTTCTAATTAACACCGTTTCGCAAGAACTCCGATGTCCATCGAGAGACCACGAGATACGCAAAATACTCTCCGATCCTCATCCGTTCGAATTCTAAAGTTAAAAGTAATAGAATGTGAACAGCGGTCGAGACTAAATTTGGAATTAAAATTAAAATCGATCCGTAGATGGTTTCTAAATTTAGCCAATTTCGTAAGGACTCCAATGTCCAACGAAGGTCCATGGAATACATGAAATTTCTGTCGATAGTAGTCAATTTCAAGAAGATAAATTCGACAATAACGAAGAAAACGTAACGTAGCTAAATAACAAAATTATTATTATTATTATACGTGCTATCCTCAAATACGCATAGACGGATGAAGATTAAACGGTATGTATCTAAACAATAATGTTGGCTTTAAGATGTATTGGTTCGTAAACAAGTTGTACATAATTAGAGGATATACCAGCGTAATTGCAGCGTCCTGCAAACGATGTGTTCGACGCGTTTGCTTGTTGAACGTCGCTCAGACACTCGAAGAGATTACCAAATGGAGATGGATAATGGGGTAACTTAGAGTGTGTCAATCTTGAATGAATCAAGAACACTGATCCGAGGATTTGCAATTAATCGATGTAATTCTCGTAAATTCGTTGTATGTAGCATTTCGTAACTTGTTTTATAATTCATAGGACGCATCTTTAATCAGTGATTTGGAACGTCGAGTGATAATCTCATCGAATAATTTAAATCTCACCGACGATCTCTCATTCGTTGCCAGTTATAATCGACATTTATAATCGGCTTCGAGTTTGGGCCGATCCGATTTCGAACGAGAGCTACTTAAATTACGTCTCGGGGCGTAAAGCCAAACGCACTTTTCACGAATTTCGCGAATGCAATCGCATAGTATTCGTGGGGGCACGAATGCTAACCACTCACGATGGTTGGCTCTCGTTTCCCACTACCACTCTCACTCCCTCCCAAAATCGATACGTTCGATGATAATTGAACCGAATTATGGCGAAACGCGCGAGAGTGGTGGCAAAATAGTCTGCCAACGAGAAGTGGAGCTCGATAAAGCGTTTATGCCGAGGCTTTGTTCGATTATTGATGCACCGCGGATCATAAAATGCTGTAGAATGGTCATTGAAATATATCGATGGAATGCCACAATTAAACGAATGCGTTAAAAATCGGAAAATTTTTTTTCTCGTATTACAGTTGATCGAACTCGCCTTGTCTCTATATACATGTAATGTCGCTCATGAATAACATCCACATGTTGTAATATTGGAGTTTAAAAAAAAAAAAACGAAAGAAAAAGAAAACAAAAAAAAATGAAAAAGTAAAAAAAATAATCGATCGAACGAACAAAGGGAATATAATCCTAACAATGGAAAATGATTTTTCGGGGTCATTTAATTCTACCGAGAAGGATTACGTTCCCATACGATGCCGCCAACAAAACGGCTAGTACGAATTTTAACGGTAAACGATTTGTCTTGTACAAGGTGTTCCCACCAATGCGTTTCCATTTAATCTCCTTTGGGAAAGTCAAAAAGTAGAGCTAGACAAATTTAGTATATCGAGATGAAAAAAGATAGATTTTTTCTATCATATTTTTGTGAAAAATCATTTGACCAGAGGTGGATATATAGAATGAAGAAAAAGAGGGAAGTGGGTAGTTTCTTTCACAGGATAGTAACGTTAAGTAAAGTCTGGAGAAAAGGAAGGCGGAGAAAGGATAAGGAATACGAAGCGAGGAATAAGTAAGTAAGCGGGTGACTACGTAAGTAAGGGAAGCAAGTAAGTCCAGTAAGTAAGTAAGTTAGGATAGAAGGAGGTGGGTGGGTGAGGGGAAGTAGTGTAGTGGGCAAAAGGTGGTAACGCTCACAGAGAGCACGCGTGGGGCAAACGCGCGGAGCTAACGACGGGCCCGCAGTGTGTCTGCAGCAATTTGCAACTTTTAATAGTTAGCCCAGGTTTGCACGCCGAGGTCGTCCGCCGTTGCCCAGAGCCCGTTGTTTTATAGTTTATATGGCGGAGACGAGGGAAGCAAAGCAACTTTATATGTCGTAGTTTTCAACGGTTAATGCACACGCGCCTTATGCCCTCGAATCCAAGCCCTGCTATATTTATATATTAAAGAGTTAAGTTTCCGGAAGCGCCTTCTCGCGGTATTATTCTATGTGTATTTTCAAACTTTCATTTTAAATAACGCTTCTCTATCCGTACTATACGAACACGTTATAATGCGACCACACGATTTATTTACGACTATTCCAAACGATATTCCGAGTTCCGAGAGATATCTTCTGATCGCCGACGCGATTTTATCCCAACGCTCCGTCCTTAATGGCCGACTATGCTGTTGCTTCGCTCTATGGATATAGATACCTATCTCTCTCTATCCTCCTTCTTTCATTTCTACACAAGGAACCTCTATACCGAACCTTTACGCCGAACCTCTATATTCCTCCTTCTCTTCTTTCTCCTTCCATTTCTACACGATGAGCCTCTACACCGAACGTTAGCCGTCGTTTCGAACACTTTCGTTATGACGAACGAGAAGTCTCTTTTTGATAGCCACAACGAAATTATATTTTCCGCTTTATATACAAGCCTAGCTTTACGAGCGGAACATCGTTTCCCAAGGTATCTCGAGCTCGTTCAATATTTTCTATATACCTATTGAATCCCACAAGAAACTGCAACGTCCTCCTTCCTTCTTGTTAACTATCGAATATTATCGTGAATGAAAAAAATCGAACTTACTTTCTATATTATGTTGTCTCTATTTAAAAGCGGAATCTTACGAACGATATAATTGTAATGTCAATTATTTAGAAAAGCCTACAGTGCTTTCTTGTCTTCCAATGAAATGGTTTCTTACTCGTTCGATGCAGACGACACTATCGAGACTCCAATCCAAAACGATAGTTGGCCGATTACATATTGCAGTCGGCGAAGGGTGAGTTATCGCAAAGCTGGCGAACACGAATTGGGAGGAGAGAAATCGGCCAGAAATTGCAAGCTGCTGCACTTTTGACCTTAGTCGGGAAGTCGCCTTGCCTGAGAAGATATTTATTGTCCTATTATCTTGATTGATGTTCTCTCTCTCTCTCTCTCTCGCTCTCTTTCTCTCTCTATTTCTCCCTTTCTCTCTCTCTCTCTCTCTCTCACTCTCTCTCTTTAACCTTTCTTTCTCCTCACTTTGGCCGGCCACCGACCAGTATCTTATATAAGTACGTTTAATGGCGCAAGGCCGTTTCGGACCACCACCAAGAGGAGACCAAAGGGGTGGTGTCAGTTCTCCACCCTCGTCGTTGACTAACGTTACGATCGTGTAGAAGTCGTTGCCTGCTTCGGTCACTTCGTGTGTGCCATATCCTGCGTTCTCTTATATCTTCTTACTTTCTAACCACATGGCGCCATTAGTCCGTACCACTACTTCCCGCCTTTCTCACCCCGACACTATAATAACTCACGGAAATGCCATACTCGGTAATTTACGGGAACGTTTACTTTCTTTGCTCGCGTGAGCTCACCGGAGGCCTAGCCCATTTCGGGAAATTACGAAAGGACCGCTTTTACGTGTTTGTCCGGCTTTGGGATGTGTTTGTGAAATATCGACAGGAGCTCCCAAAATCACTAGTAATTTATATCAATATTATTATTATTATTATTATTATTATTATTATTATTATTATTATTATCGTTATCGTTATTATTATTACTACGCATTACTCGATTTAAAAGTAATTTGTAATTCTTCTTAATATTATTTATTAATTATATTGTACTTATACAATTAAACTTAATATTATTATATACTTATATAATTATATTTAATATCATTATGTATTTATATAAATATACTTAATATTACTGTACGTATATGTGAATGATTACTAATCTTTCGTATCTAATTGAGAAACAATTGTATAATTATTATCTGTTTTAACGAAACAATCGCATTTTAACATGCACGAAATATGTATTGCAGCACATGAGTGCGGTCCATCCGAAATGTAAACTCCGTGTCCCTTCTTTTTTTTACGCTCGCGACAGTACTGACCAACCCGTTCTCGTGCAAAACTGTAGACAGAAGTCTGGTTTTACCACTTTGAGTATTCCTAATTACATTTGCTATGCTAATACAGATGAAGTTCCCGCACCATCGACCGAGGGAAAGACGAATACGAGAGAGAGAGAGAGAGAGAGAGAGAGAGAGAAAGAGAGAGAGAAAGGGTCTATACACTGACGGCTCGGTATAATGAAACACAAATTGCGTGCTAATGCCTTTCGCTCTGAAGTCGTATGCACGACGAATTTGGTGTTACATTTCGAAATGTAAAGACCATTAATCAACGTTACTAACGAGGTTTCCTTGTACGCTGTATTAAACCTTCGCGATGCATCAATGAACGACTTGACGGATCTCACGAAGTAATCGATTGATACTAAAAAAAAAAAAGTATAGTAACAGTAACAATTTTAGTATTCACTCATTGAAAACTGGGTCAGTGTCCATCGTGTAATTGTCCATTCTATACGTAAGACCAATCGAGATACAAGTATGTAAATCATTTCGTTAAATATGTAATGAAAAATAGAAGGAACGTTCACACGCGTCTATCTTGCTTGAAGTTACACGAAGAATTGAGATTTTAAAGTAAAAACAACTTACGTCGTAGAACGTTAATACTTTATCCTGTATGTTACATAGCTTCTTTTCTACGTACATACAATGCCTATCGAATTCGTAAACAAATTAAACAGCTATAAGGTACTTTGGACGTTGAAGGGCAAAGAAAAAAAGAATACAAACAATTCTTGGTCGTTTCTTTTAAATAACCACATTGAAGAAATTTAAAGCAGTAATATTCCTTTTTATTTTCTTGTCAAACTAAGTTCAAGAGATTCTTCGTTTTAACGAAATAGATCTTTCTTCGATTTTATGCGAAAAGCAGAGTTTCGGTTTACTCCTCTCCCTTCTCCCTATCTCTCTCTCTCTCTCTCTCTCTCTCTCTCTTTCTCACACTTTGTGACTGTTTCTCTCTGTGTCTCTCGCTTCTTCTTCGATAAATGGTTAGTGGAAAGAGAAACAGCAAGCTGCAGGACGCTGGTGTATATTTGCGTGTGTGTTTGCGTCGAGAATGATGCAAGTAGCTTCTCTTACATACTATAAGGAGAAATACTCCGAGCCGTACCGCACTAACCTATGATATATGATTATACCGCATGCTCTCCGTTCGTATCTTATTATGTATCACCACACTAACATATACGAGAAAGCTCATACTCCTTACTACCACTAGCCCTCTATCTCACCCTCTTTTCGTGGGGTAGTTGCTTCTAGTCGTATTCGGCTTAGCTCGCATTGCCCAAGATTATAGTGCTTCTCGTTTGTTTCCTCTTCTCTCTCTCTCTCTCTCTCTCTCTCGTCTCTCTCTCTTTCTTACGTACACATACATACAGCTTATAAGACTGAATTCGGAGGGGATATCCGGACCGACGATGGAAGCACTCACCAATCGTCGTGCGAGTGGAAAAGATCTGCGGATATTCAATTTAGATGGGACGAGTTTAGATAGTAAAAGAGGGAAAGAAAGAGAGAGAGAGAGAGAGAGAGGGAAAAGAAAGAATAGAACAAATATGGTCACTAGCATTTTACACCCATCTCTTTTTTCTTTTATACATTTCACATTTACCGAAAACTCATTCTTGAATATGCCATTCACAGATTTCTTTTTTTCCCAACATCGTTGTTTAAAATAAATATATCTCTACAAGTATATATTTATTCGGAGAATCTATAAAACTAAGATTGTTGATCTATATACTTAACTGATCTTATAAAAAAAATACATTTCCAGAAATAACATTTCTTTTTATCATATAAAAAAAGATGAGCCTTAAAAATTGTGAGAGTTCAAATTGACTGGTACACTCTCATTTATTCCACGTATAAGCAATGTTTCGACATAGGGTTTTATGATTTATTCACATCCAACATGTCATTCGACAAATATGTCGTCAAGTCTCTTGCAGTACGAAAGCATCCTTTACGATCGAAGACCCTTTTTTCTCTTGAGCTATTTGGCCCTTTCATTTGATGGGTAGATATAAGAACAGTTACTACTCGTTCGGCGTAAGAGTGTTAGAGAATCGTCGTAAAATAGGGATACTTGTTACTTCATCAATTATTAATCATTCGTCAGGAAAAGTTACCAAATACATAAACCTTTCGTAGAAAAGAAGATATATATGAGACGCATGGGACAAAACAAACGTTTGTTTGTCCGTATATCTTAGCCCTTCTCCTTAATTTTCTTTCTCATTTTTGGAAGGGCGCCACTACAAGTGTCCTTTAAATACGGCATGCGAAAGGTCACCGACAAATATTCACCCTAAATTCCCGGCGTAGCTTTTTCTCTAAATAATGAAGAGTCAATCCTCGTAAATCGTTTCCACTTGCATGTGCCAAGGGCGCGTGTCCTCAAACGATTTTCGGTTCTACCGAATTCCAAGAACGCGAAGAGTACACGATAGTAGAGTATGGTTCGCATTAAAATTTATTTGAATCGACCTTCTTGTTCGATCTTAACAACCGATCTTAGTTCAGGATCAAATGTAGATCGTTTTACGAGAGTAATTCTTAAGATACGAAAGCAAAGGTGACAATGCGAGAGAAAGAGAAAAGGAGAAAGATTATGGTTATTTAATATTCTACTCAACTGAAAGACAAGTAACGTAACGATCTTGTCGAGAAGTTAAAATTCTGTAAATGGTTAGGACGTTCGAGACGAGAAGTTTCTCCGAAGCAAAGAGTACTGGAGTCGTAAGAGCGGATTTTAAGGATGGCAAGGAAGAAAAAGGAAGAGAAAGAGTGGAAGGGAAGGTAAGTGTATGAGAGAGAAAGGGAAGAAAAAAGACGAATGCACAAGGACAAAAAGACGAGTGGCTCGTGCTTAAAGATAAGATCTTTTCTCGAGTGAATTTCACGCGTTCACCCCACGGTGGGCCACGTAAAACGCAGTTTACTCATAGTTGAGACGCTAGCTCGTCGACGAGCCTTGCTCCAAGCATTCCTGACAAAAAGCACGTACGCGGGTGCACATAAGAGAGAGAGAGAGAGAGAGAGAGAGAGAGAGAGAGAGAGAGAGAGAAAGAGAGAGAGAGAGAAAGAGACGCACAGAGCAGCTAAGGTTAAGCGAGAAAGCTACCTTCGAGCTTTCACCACGAGCTTTCGCTACGAGCTTATCCTAGGAGCTTCTTTACTGAGAACCATCCCCCACCATGGAATGTGCTTCACCCCCTTCAAGTGGCTCTTCGTGAAACATTCTAAATGCGTGGCTCGACCTACTCCTCTTTTGCCCTCTCGCAAATGTTTCCCGCGAGTTTTCCTTTCCTTCGTGCTTGGCTCTAATGAACGAGCGTTATGCGCGCCAACTGCATCGCCTAATTCCTTTTCCCGTGGACATTCGTCAAATATTTCATCGATGTCTCTACGCGCTTTTCCTATTTCTTGTCTTTCCATTCGTCTTGGTCAAAGTATACATCATTATTTTTCTTCTTATCTCATAAACGTACATATACATCGAAGCAAATGCATAACTGCAAAATGCGACTTCTGGTAAAATCTAAAAATACGTAGCATATATGCGAACGAAGCGTAGAAATAGCGAATTTATTCGATACTGTTTATTTCCCCACATTCCAACAAGAAGTTTCACGTGAGTAAATGTTTGCAAATTCCTCGGACGTAAGGTTCGTTCTCGCACAAATGGAATACCCGATGTACATATTTAAACACCGATCGAATGTCTACTATCCACTAAATCTTTCATTTCCCCGCCGAGCTCGGAATTCGGACTTTAAGTCCTACTTGGATCTGAATTTGGTGAGACTGCGCGCCGGTCGTTATTGAGTTTGCCTCGCGAATCGGAAATAATTGAAAAGAGAATCGAGAAATACGGCTGAAGGAGAGAAAGGCGATGTGCCAAGGTACTTCCGCCGAGGAATAATAAAGCTTCTTTGTCCTTCTTCTCAGAAAATCGAGAAACGAGTTAGGCGATCTTTTATCTTCTCTTCATCGATATGTATATTTTATTCTACATGAGATGATAAGGGGACGAAAGAAAACAGAAACAATTTATCACTGCGATGTCGTGAAACGTAGAATTCGAAATAAGTAAGGAAGGAAGGAAGTGTGAAAAAAAGAAAAGGAAAATGGAGATGAAGAAACGATTATACGCTCGATAAAAACGATATGAAGTACAATAGTATAGTGAAAAGTATCGATATTAACGCCTCGATAATGTTATAATAATTTTTAATCCTTACCGCCATCTGAATCTTTCTTACGATCACTACGATCTTGCTTTATCGAGACTATCGATTAGTATTAACGTTTTAATAACCCTACAAATCTGACATCCTACTTATTGTCAACCATCTATCTTGAAATATCGTTCTCGTATTACTTCCAATCAAATCCACATAAATTTTATTAATACACATATAAATTATATTAATGTTATGTTTCATTTCATGACATACCTACAAATAAAATGCTTTGAACATTAACATTATTAATTTATAATATATTTTTTTGTTGTATTAATTTATAATATAACAAAAAAAAAAAAAAGAAAGAAAAACACATCCAACGAAATAAGAATACTTTTGACGAAGAAGTTCATAAAGCGTAGGGTGAAACTAACAAGTTGAAAGTAATTTCTGTAGAATGTGATTAAATAAGATAGTTTCCTCTACGAACGGGGAGTACGTAATAATAGTATAAATTCGTTCGATATCGCGATATTAGCATGCGAATGAGATTCAGGAAACGTGCTCGACGTCGGTTCACGAACTTCGTTTCCCTTCTTCCCTCCATTTCTCTCTCTCTCTCTCTCTCTCTCTCTCTCTCTTTCTCTTTCTCTTGGAAGCTTTAAGAGTAACTGAAGGTAAGGCTTTAGAAGATTCTCGTGTATTTTAACGATTTTCCACGTGCCGAAAGAAAAGGATAGCAGGATGAGAAGGAAAGATGCCGACAGTAGATAACTTCCTTTGTTTCTTTCGTTCGGTGAAGCTTCGTTCTTTCTCCAAACGAAGAAGTACGAAAGAAAGAAAGGAAGGAAGGACGAAAAGAAAAAGTAGAAAGAGCTTGAAACGACAGTCCTAGGATGCTTTGACTGGCATCGCCGTCGGAACTGGTACACGGCAGTAGTCGACGAAAGAAGGTGGCGAATGCAGTGAAGCAACCGAAGAGTCAGACGAACGAATTCTTCCCGTCGATATTTAAATTCCGTACCAAGAAGACAGCGACAGGTCATGGACGTGCGCTCCGTAGACTTTGATCCTCTTGGTAATTACATTCTTTCAGTTTGAAAGTGGCAAGGCAGTGGTGGCGGTTCAACCATGCCTCCTTTACCAAAATTTCTCTCTTTCTATTTCTCTCTCTCTCTCTCTCTCTCTCTCTCTCTCCTTTTTTTTCTCTTTTTTTTTCATTTCAGACATCTATCGTATACGATCTCATAAATTTTAGACCCATTCGAGCATTTAAATTATCAATGCAAATAATATTATATCGAATTCTATCGATTTTAATGACCTGACCTGTGTTGATTAAAATAATATATATATATACATATATATATATATATATATATATATATATATATATATATTATTGCAATAGATTCTACTTGTACGGGCAATAATGTTTGAAATAATTTCCAAATGGAAAACACGCGATATTATTTTCCTGAAGTGGAAACAATGAAGGATGAGTTAAAAATAAAAAAAAAAAAAGGAAAAAGAAGAAAATAAAACAAAGAAATCCTCATGAAGTTTTAGTATTACAATTCGAGATGGTTGAAATAAGAAACAAGGAGCCAACGAGAATCGCAAAGTGGGGTAGAGGATCCGGAGGTAGAGAATTAAATATACTATGCGCTACGTTGAAGGTTGGAGAACGACGGAGGGCTCTTGTAAAAGAGTCCGGTAGGCAAGAGGTCTGGCGTGTCCCTAGAGGGCTGCTTTGACATCCTAGCAGTAAGTACCCGCCGCACGTTTGCCTCTTTCTATCCATGGTCTTTGTCTCTCCCTCCCTCTCTCTCTCTTTCTCTCTCTCTCTATCTATCTATCTATCTCCCTCTCTCTCTTCCTCTCTACTTGTATAAAGCAGTGCACCATACTTGTATAGGTATAGGGATGCGCACACGAACGACTATCCTTGTTCTTCTCGTTGCACCTATGAGCGTTGAGATCTCCCGAGCGACGAGGGAATCTTTGGCCTATTTACGCGCAAACTCGTAAACGATTCCAATTATCCGATAATCCTTCCAGGACCCTTCTGTGATATATTTGACCTGCTTTGAATTAAAGAAGGAAACACCACAAGAAAACTTTACATTCGTTGATACTATCGAGTTTATCGATCGATAAAGATTTTTATCCGTTTAAATTGTTCGAATTGTTGAATTGTTTTTCCACAAAGGATTAAGGATAACTAGCTTTTTCGCATTATTTTTAAAAAAGAAAAAAAAAAGGAAAAAGAAAAAAGAAAACTAATGACTAGTGACAACGTAGGATTCTCGAATGCTCTTATTTCTCGATTCTTTGTTGTCCCTGTTTCGCGTGGTATACGCTGAAAGTTTTATGAAAAAAGATAGAGATGCAAATATCGGAGGTACGGAGAGAGTGAGGTGATACGCGCTGGGTGCGGTGGTGAGACGACGATAGAGGAAGGAGGAGGAGGAAGAGAGGAAAAAAGAAATGAAAAAAAAGAAAGGAAAGAGGGAAGGAAAGAAGGAAAGAAGAAAGAGCGTAGCAAACGGCTCAGTCTCTAAGGTTCCTTCGCGGATTGCGAGAGTGCGAGATTGACGTGAATATCCGGTCTCTGCTCAATAAAACACGCAAAACAAAAAGCCATCGTAAAACATCGGTTTAAACTTTCATACGAGTCTACCCAGATGCTTCCCTCGCTTTTCCTTCTTCCTCTCCCTCTCTCTCTATCTCTCTCTCTCTCTCTCTCTCTCTCTCTCTCCCTAGCTTCAATACAGGACGGTCCCTTTCCGTGTTTCTTCGCTCCCTTCCGCTTCTTACTTTTCTCCTTCTACTCTCGTCTTACTATGGAAATTTCTCCTACGAAAGAATAACCGAGTGTAACTTGTACGTGATGAGCTCTACCACTTTCTACTTTCGAGTAAATGGCACGCAGACATATACCAAAAAGCGGCATTAGAAGCGAATGAAAAACCAGGATATACCGAATAAACGGGGAGATGTTGTTATAAAAATTCTATTGAATATCGTATTTTTTCATTTCGCATTTGTTTCACCATGGTTTACGTTTTTCTACGTCGGACGATATCACGTTACCAATGTAATTTGCTTCGTTTGGATACGATATTGGATATATTAATCGTTTTAGCCGAGCTATGTTTGGGTCAAAAGTGATAATTGACGATTTTTGTGAGAAAAAGAGAGAGAGAAAGAAAAGAGAGAGAGAGAGAGAGAGAGAGAGAGAGAGAGGAAAAGAGAAAAAGAAAGAATTACGAAACACATATGTAATAACAGATGAACGAAACTTTCGCAAATCGTATTTTTAGTAATTTATTTTCTGTTCCAATGAATGCCTACCTATCAGAAGCAAGTCTAAATCAACGGATCGTTCCTCACCCTAACATTTGTTCCAACACAATTCCTCTCTAGCAATCAATCAAGATCAAATATCCTCTAAATAACGTTCGATAACATTCTCTTGAGATTTATCTTTCCTATGCTTTTTATTCCCCATGACGGGCACCGATAAAATTCTGAGCATTCGGAACATTCAATAAACGTATTCTAGAGGCTATCGACGAAAGCTCAGACAAATTTTTAAAAATTTTTATCAACGTCGAACATTCGAAATATACTGACATCTGAAAATCAGAAATGGTTGTCTTCTTCGGAATGACGAAAAAACTCCTTTGTAGCTCTAACAAGAAAAGAGTCTTTGTTCTCGAAACAAGAGAGAGGACTATCTAGGATCCCGCGGGACGTCTCCTAACTAGAGGAGGCAAATGAAGAAGATAACGTCCCCAACGAAGGAGCGCAGCTTCCTTTGGACTTAACCTCCGACAAAGAAGGTGGCTGCTGCCACTGGTACTTCTTTGTCTGGAAAATTAAATGATAAAAACATGGCGTAGCTTCCGTGTCACCTCGATTATACCATTGCCGTCTTTCTCTTCTTCTCTCTCTCTCTCTCTCTCTCTCTCTCTCTCTCTCTCTCTCTCTCTTTCTTTCTCGACTTTTACTTCTTCTTCCCTCTTTCTATTCGTCTTATTCGCACGTAGCAACGTAAGCTCTAATTTCTTGTCCTATTTTAATAAGAAATCTAACGAGAAAGCAAGAAGAAGACGATTCTCCTTTCCTTTCCTCTTTACTCCTCCTCTATAAAGTTTGTCCGTATTCAGTCGGGTTATACCCTACGTCTTAATATCATCTCATCATGGAATTGTATCATTAGTTTTATAATGTCCTCACCATTGTCTCTTCTTGCAACAACGACTGTGAGATGAGGAAAGTTGACGATGAAAAGTTCCGTATGGAATACACGTCCATTACTTTTTTGCTCTATTTCTATTTATAATCGCGCGATAGGACAACGCGAATATCTTTCTTTTTGATATACTTGATAATTCTAACAACTCGTGACGCGAAACGAGAGATATTAATGAAAAGAAAAAAAAAAAGAACAAGGGAACTTGGTAGATACTCGGAGTACAAATCGAACCTATTTACTGACATTTATTTAATTTATAGCACGTACCTATCGGGAGAATTAAACGACGTCGCTCTTGACGTAACGTGAATTCGTTCACACCGAGTTATAAGAGCAATTCAATTTCTTATGCACGATTCAGCTCGACTAAGCTGCAGTTACGATAATTCAATCGTTATTACGTCCCATGGACGGTAGTAGTACGGAAGAAGCTTGGATTAAGAACCGTTGACACGGAGAATCCTGTGAACTAGTGTAGGTCATTAATTTATACAGCTTATTCCTCTAGCATTTCGAAAAGCTTATGATCGCTTTTGCATACACGGTGCTTCTCCTTTTACACAGACGGCCTCTTTCTTTCCATACTCCTGCTACTCTCCATCTCTCTCTATCTCTCTTCCTCTCTCTTCTCTCTTCCTCTATCCTCTTTTCAATAATGAATCAAACGTACGGAAAGGAAAGTCCACCCTTTTGAAATTCAACATGTCTATATGTTGGACATAATAAAGGGGAAGTATAAAAGGAGACGATCTAGAAAACGAGTTATACCGAGTTTTGGTTCACCAGAAATGAGAAAGAGGAAGAAACAGAAGAAAAAAGAAAGAAAGAAAGAAAGAAAGAAAGAAAGAAAGAAAGAAAGAAAAAGAATCAGACTTACTCAACGTCCGATCATACACGGATCATTTCTACTGTGGCGATTCCTTTCTGACCTATTCCTTTTCATTCTTAATAGAGACGACTCGTTTCATCCAACGAGCTCTCATGTCTATCGACTTTTGCATCGGAGCGCATCGAACTTCTATCGAACTTTCATCCAACTTCAAAATATGTTTAGAAGCACGTTTGTACATCTAGCTGCGTACCGTTTTTGGTATGGTTCCCTAGAAGAAACGTCGGCTTTGCTCTTCCTCTCATTAAGTCGACGAGCATAATGAGGACGTTACCGGGTGAACGAGGCTTCTGTAAATTCTTTGAAAAAAGTCGAGCCTCCAGCTACGTTTTTCTGACGTTAATCACGGCGAAAAATAAAGAAAGGAAATAACGTCGGGAGATAAAAAGAGAAGAGAGAAATAAATTACACGCGTCGATACAGCAAATGATTGTTGTACGTTCGAGTTAGATGTAATGCCCATAGATACGAATTCCGTCTCTTAATGAGAATATTTCTCGAAACAACAAAGCTAGATAACTCCCATGAAATTGGATGGCTCGAATCGTAACCATGATAAATCCGCGCGAACGAAGATGGAAGGACGGTTCACGAGTTATTTCATTTTCTCGAAGGCCTTTGTGCGTTAAGCCAATTGCAATCCGATGAAAAAGATTTTATCAATGATACACCTGTATATGCTGTTTATCATCAACGATGGAACGTGTTTTGTTTGTCTATCGACGACGCGTCTATTTACTCGTAACGCAGATCCTGTTACAGCTTTCGCTCGACGAATCTAACGAAACGTCAATTATTAATGCACATACACGAATACCCGACAATTTCGTCCATACGCTCTGTTCACTGAAATAATTGGAACGCGCATCTCTGTCACGTATGAATAATTGAGCTATTACAAACTATGCAAATAATATCTTTATTTATGACAACCGGTGCTCAGCGATATAATGACGAAATATACCGGCGTGCACCTTATATATTCGACGCTACAAACATCGACTTGGAAGAAACTATTTTTAGACTTTATGCAAATCATATTCAGCATTGCTAACGTCGATAAAACGGAAAATATTCATAGTATGGAGCTTGCGAAAGACATGACATTGCAAAGAGCGAGAATATCATTTGAAATGAGAACAAGGAAAAAAAATCGAAGTAGCAAGGAACACGTGCAAGTCCACGGACTCTCATGTCTGCTAAAAACGGAGTCTCGAGAAAGCTTATTCGCGTTTCTCGCGAACAGCGTGCTCACGCAAGCTTTCAGCTGGCACAGCGTGTCGGCACGAAAGCGCGTTTTTCCAGCGCTTACCGATTGGTCCACCTTGGAGGCTGCGCGGCCGGGCCAGTTTGATATTGGCCGGCGTGGTAGAAGACAAGCGAAGCTCTGTGCTTTGCCATTGGCGGGGGGCGGAGCCAGTCAAAGCTTTCGCGAAAGCTCTCTTTCTCTCTCTCTCTCTCTTTTCTCTTTCGCTTGCTCAACACTCCCTATACGTATACAAGTTTTTCTATAATCAAGGCTACTCCGAGGTTCTCGCATAATTTGGGTCACAACGGCATTACGCGAAATTTTTTTTCCTGAACATTTCATGAGAGCGAACCCTAACCCATCTGATTCCTAAATATCTTAACTCACTGCTTCTCTATTCGAATATTTTTCGACCAATCCTGAAATTCTCATTCGTTGCGGGTCGATCGTATGAGGGAAATGTTGAAGAAAAAAAGAAAAAGAAAAAGTTAGAATAGGTCACTGGTTATAGAAAGGGCTACTTTGTTGCTGGCAGAGCTTGATTTTTTCTTTCACAGGTCCCTCTATTTATATGTCTTGTCGGAAATCTGGCCTGATTTCTGCTGATGCAATAAAAATTCTCGTTCTCGATATCGAAAATTGTATGGTGTTACACTGTGCTGTAAGGAATAGGGGTAAATTTTTGTCTTTGAAGATACTTTTAAGAAGTGCGTAAAAAGAGAAGGGTTGCTGAGCTACACGATTCCGCTCACACGATGTAGAATTCGTTCGTTCGTGGTTTTTAATAAATATATTAGCAACCTTGTAATCCTTGGGGAGCCCTTTTCTTCGCTCTCCTTGTTCTTGTCTTTCTCTCTCTAGCTTTCTTGCTCACTCTCGCATGCTCCTTTTCTATTCCCTAAGGGAAGATTTCAGCCACCGACAACGCAAAGTATGTTGAAGATAATCAAGCGTGTCAATAATGTAAAAAACTCGAAAGGGGATTACCGAAGGAGCGAAAAAGCCATCTAATCTCGGCAGTATTTTCAGTGTCTTCGGTCTTACTATTTTCTTTTAACTACGCACATGCTTACGTACAAGTTCTTTCCTTATTTATTTAAAAAAAGATATACTCTTTTGTTCTTGATCCCTCAGTTTTGAAACCTTCAATTTTAATACACCGGTAATTCGTATTCAGGAACCATTTTTGATTCAACGATATTTTATTTAGAAAAATGGATAAACTTTCCCAGTGAAATTTCTTTCCAAGTAATTTCACAGATAATGTCGACTATCTAACTCGTTAATAAGATACCGTAATTTGGATTACATCAATAAAGAATGAAAAATATTCGATTAATATGATTTAACAATCTGATTTTATTTCAACGACACGCTTGAAATACCTACTTAAAATGATTTGGAAGGTATCCACTGTGTTAGCGCAAGAGAAAATAATCTTCGATAAAGTTAGTGGAGTCTTTTAGCGGTACACAAGTCGTATAATGGAGGGCATATAATGTGAAAGACGATTCGAAAACTCATAAGGAGTCGGAGTAATGTTGCAAGTTAAACTTCTAGAGCGAGTTGGCACTCCGCTTTCAAGAGTGATTTTAGTTGAATCGAGTCACGTTAACGATATCCATGGAAGGTGTACGATTTCATACATCCTTAAGTAGAAGACCGGGTTCGTAGGGCATAAGGGGTAAGAGGCTAGCAGTGTAAGTGGAAGAGGGCGTACGATCGAGCCAGAAACTCGCCTAACATTCGAGCTATTTCAACGTTGATACTCGACATCTTGCGTAACTTCGCGAGACGCCATTTTGCCAAATTCACTTCTCGAGTATTCTCGAGTTTTACGAGAATGAACGCAATATCATTTCCTGCAAAGAGCCCGAGGGCCACGGCCGGGGATGCGACTACTTTTCATGACGGAAATTCAACGCGGCGTTGCGCGCGAAGTCCGAGTGGCATGTACGTCTTAATGTCTCCTCCTACGAATGTTCCTCTCTGATTCGGTGAACCGACCTCGAATTACGATCTCCTCGTGTTTCTACCTGCGTCTATGCCATTAGGGAGGCCGAGAGAAAAAACGTCTACTTTCTTTTGCAAAAAAAAAGCTTTTTCGAAGGATTACGATCCGAATGATAACTATCGATGTGAAGATGGACATCCGCAGAAAATTCTCTTGGAAATTTCTATTCAAAAGTATCTAAATACCAGAATGATCTAATTTTATCTTATGAGTAGAAAAAAAAAGAAAATATTCTTTACGGCTTCGAGTAATATTTATGCGAAAATAAAAAAATTAAAAGTCATTCCATGAACAATCGGTTTAGGAATATTCCTAAAATGCAATTAAAACGAAAAGATAGATAATTCTTAGCTACTAAGAAAACTAATGCTAAATATGTATCTTGATATTTTAACCAGCCCTGTCTCCTATCCATTCCTACTTATTCCCAGTTAAAACTTACACTAAGAAAAAATAATATTTTAGAAAAGACTTTACCGGACTTGTAACTTTTTCGACTCGTTAATAGGTTAGAAAAGAATAAGTTCTGTAAAATGGCGACCCATTATTATTTCATTCATCGACCGCAAAAGAGAAAAAAAGAGAAGGGAGAGAGAGAGAGGAAGAGAGAGAGAGAGGAAGAGAGAGAGAGAAAGAGAGAGAAAGAGAGAGAGAGAAAGAGAGAGAGAGAATAGTAACACACGCGGAATCTCGTGTGTTCAGCCAGCAAAAAGTATAATTTTCTCGTTTAAAGGCTGCTTTATCGGTAATGTTTTAATCGTCGCTAGTACGCGATACCGCAGCAGAGACTATGTTTTTAAACTAACCCCGTGCATGTACGCACAGCGTTATGTCGTCTAATGTATGCTCGTAAATGGAAAATAGATGTCGTTTCTCGTTTGAGGACGTAGATAAATATTCACTCTATGAAGGATGCATTTCATATTCTCGTTATAAGACGTCTTGGAAGCTATAGTATCCTTTGCCATTTCTAAGATCGTATTCTTCGCCAATAAAACTGAAACTGCCGTGCTAAATCATATGGAAAATTTTTCAACGAGTTGAAATTAAACCTTGCATTTTGAATGTTCACGAAAAACTTATGCGAAGATAAAATCAAGTTGTCGACAATATCGATATTCTGAGCTTTGAAGAAATATATATAGAAAGGACATATGTATGTAGTGTGTCGTTGATTAAGTCACGAGGGTTAGCAAGTACGACAGAATGAATAATGCTCACGGCGTTGGCGAACTAGCTTATGTTAGTCAAATATATGGCCGGTATCGACCACATCTACTGTACGCAACGTCCGGTATAACGAAACAGCTGATCCGTACCTACTTCGCTCATTATCTTTGATCGCGACTGTAATACCACACGAGTCTATAAATCCTCTCTCTCTTTCTCTCTCTCTCTCTCTCTCTCTCTCTCTCTCTCTCTCTCTCTCACTCTTCTAGTTGTCCTACAAGAAAATCGTCGATAAATCTTCTTCTTTTCAATCGACGTAACATCCCACTGAACTTATAAATAAATTATACGGAAGGAATATTTTTATGGAGCTCTTTTCAGGAAAAGTATAATAGTAGTATCAGAGTTCTTTGTTTTGACGAATTTCTTAGAATTTACAAAGTAGTTTTAGAGCAGATTCCCCTTAAGGTGTTTCACTTTGTTCTATTTATATACTATAATACTCTTATTTTCTTGGTTGTTCATTCTCGGTCGTAGGGTACTTAACCCAATTAAAATGTCGTAATCTTACGTTTATGTATCTACTAGCTAACGTACCGAGCATTTCTCCTGATGTTCTAGTAAATACACATAAGTTGCACGCATGTGGCGCATACGTGTAACGGGACAAAGGTATAAAGTGGAAACAAATATGTGTATAAAGCGTGGTTGCGTTAATTTAATTAATTTCAAAATTAATACGAACGTGGTACAATTACCGAAATGAAATTATAATAACTATCACGTCTCCTTTGGGATCATGCTCGTGTTTTTTCGTAAGAGTACCTTTGGGGCATCTACAATCAGAAATGGTTGACGTTTAATCATCATCGTGATTGTATGAATAATTAGTGATTCACCCGGTAATGAGTGTAAAAATTTGTCGATACTAAATCGAACCAATCGCTTTGTTCATGTCTCTTTTTACTTATCGTAAAGTAAATCGTAAGTACTTTCAAAATAAAGTTCCAAAGAAGAACATAAAATGAAAATAAATTACGATCTTGAGATTATACCTTAATCAAGAGTAATTACCAGTCACTATTGAATCGATTTTAAGTCGATCATCTAATTCTTAGTAAACTTTAGTTAACTTTACAAAAGTAGTATATCGACATTTGTTCGCGAGAAAATAAGAGAAAAAGGATACAAAAGATATGAAACGAATAAGAGAAAGAGAAAAAAGAAGAAGAAGAAGAAGAAGAAGAAGAAGAAGAAGAAGAAGAAGAAGAAGAAGAAGAAGAAGAAGAAGAAGAAAAAAGTAGCAAATGACTGAGTGAGTTTTATATTTTATACGAGCTGTAACGCTACGAGATTAACATACTACACGAGTATACAGCCCTCTGGCGAGTATACAGCCCTCCTAGGAGCCGGCTATCTTTTCCTCTCAGGTTTGTATGCGTAGACGCGCGAGCGCAAAGTTGGGAGTTGAAAGAAGGAGGTGTGAGAGGAGAGGACTGCTGTTTCGCTTTACCGTCGGTCTTCGCCATGTTTTTCGTCGGTACAAAATTATTTTCACAATTTCCTGGGCAACCCATACTACCAGCATTTCTACCACTACTACTACTACATCTACTACTACTAACTACTATTTTTCTCCCCACAGCATCCGCTAGTACCTATGCACGTACTGGTGTAGCTGTACACGAATGGCCTGGTGGATGCCGCGAGATTCGAGATGTTGTTGCGGAGGGTGATGAAGAAGTTACGAAGCGAGTTCTTCTTCTCTCCGCATATATGCACTTCGGACTATATGAAAATTCTCCGAGCGTACAAAAGAATGGCTACGTTTGACGTATACCATGAAGAGTTCTCTCTCTCTTTCTTTCTTTCTCTCTCTCTCTCTCTCTCTCTCTCTCTCTCTCTCTCTCTCTGTCATATTTGCGTATTATACGAAGAGAAAAACTAAGAGCTAACTTTTAGTTAGGAGATACTTTCTTGCATAACCATTTCATAAGCGAATTGTTTTTGAAAAGAGAAAAGCATCTCTCAATTTATTCGTTCTTATTCACCAAACAAAGGAATAATTACATGCTTGTTTGATATCATGTAAATTATGAATAAAGATGTATAATTACGTACACGTTCTTTTCTCTAAACATATCTATACATGTATGTAAATAACAAAGAAGGATTTTTTACTATTAAATTAATATTTTGTACAAATTAGAGAGAGAAAAAAAGAAAGAAACAGAAAGAAAGACAGAGAGAGAGAGAGAGAGATCAGATTGCACGCTCGAGGCGTAATACGATAAAATGCGAAAACAATCGGTGGAAAAGGAACGAAATGGGCGATCCTATGTTCGATTTCAAGCTCGGATACTACACACACAAGAAGTTATTACCGGTCTCTCCTTTAATTCGTAACGAGCCGAAGGGATTCTAGTGAGAAATTTCCTCTAATTCAAGTCGATGGGAAATGGACATCCGGCCTATATGTACGTACATTAAAGTAGAGAAAGAGAAAGAGAGAGAGAGAGAGAGAGAGAGAAATAGGGAGGAAAGGGGAGAAATCGGGTAACTCTCATATCGTATCGTATCGTATCGCAACGGTGGTCGTCGCGCGCGTCCGCTTTATTGTTCCACGGAAAAGGAAAACGAGGAGGAAGAGGAGGAGGAGTAGAAGAGAGTATAGACCGCGATGGAGGCAATCCGCGACCGGAAATTTAAAAAGTTGCGCAAATACGCGGCCCGCTGTGGCAATGGTGGTGGTGATGCCGGTATGGGTTGAAAAGAAGGGGAAACTGGTGTAGAGGGGTTGAGGGAGGTTTAGAAGGCGGTCGAGAGTTTGCGGTAGAAAGTAGCTCGCTTCGGTAGGTTGCTGGGTCGTCTAGGGGGTGAAAGTCTACTTGGAAGGCCACGTAGACGAAATTACGTACCTTCGAGCAATTCGCATCCGAATGACTTGTGGATGATCAAAGCTGAGTCTTCGCGTACGAATCGATATTATTTGTGTAGGTATACACACACACACATACACACACACACACACATATATATATAAAAACATATATTTATGAATTTATATAGTATATCGACCGAGCGTCGATACCAACACATAAGAAAAACGAAATTACTTTCGACTTTCTTTCGTGCGAGTGTCTTCGATTTTTCGCTTTTACGTACTCGTTTACGAGGGGGTGGTTAGGTAGTGGTGATACTCGGCAGCCGATGGTTGCGAATCTTGCGAACTTGTTTCTCTTTCGCATATTCTCTCATTTTGTTTCGATCTTTCTCTCTGACGTCATTCGCATGCGAGAAATTCGATATTTCTGTCAGACAGTTTGAAAATCGTTTCGTGAAAAATGCTGGCAGTGCAATATGATATATTTAGAACATATATGTGTATTTGGTAATTCAATAAGCGAATGCTTGATTGTTTCTCTATGTCTGCTTCCTATTCGCGCCTTTTTTTAAAGTGAAATAAAAAGAAAAATTGATACAATAAATGTCGAGATAAATTATATGAAAAATAACATATTGTTTTTGACTCTTTAGTTTTCTTAGATCCGACTGTTGATACTAAAAAACGAAGATCTTTTGACCGAAGCAAAAAGATAAATTTATCAAGCTGGTTACTTGATCTTTACTGTCTCTCCTACTACCCTTAAAAACTTCGATTTCCTTATTGTATTTTTTCTCGAACATAAACATAAACATACATGAAGAAAGTTCACAGGTGCCCTTATTGAGACAACAACAAGGTATAACCTTTTTCAAATACGAACCACATGTGGTTAATGCTTACCTACTTTCATTCTAAGAATTCAATTTGACGAGACGGTAAAAAACAAATACATAAGGGCTTGACTATATACATTCTCAGAACTCTACTTTACGAATCAATAACAAATAGTAATATTGTCGATAGGTACTTACTATATATAAGGTTATTTCTGATTTGATATGTACGGATCAATTTATACGAGTAAAGCAAGCAAGACGGATTTGAAAAAAACGTATTTATCGAATCGATATACATCGAAATATAATATTTTTATGGAAAAAAATAGGAGAAAAAGGAAAAACAGAGAGATGGGCTCGAAATGATTTGGCGAAGAAAGAGAAGCCGTATCGTATATCATCGTCCAATTCATGTCACGCCGTTGGCCGATATTCCATTTTCGTTTCGTTTCCTTCGTATTTTGCACTATTGAATAACAATTCATTTCTCCATCGTCGTAACTCGCGCGGCTAAAACAATAAGAGTACGGCCGCGATACCAGGGTAGAGATTTATTGGCAATAATTTCACCCATGCGTGCATCCGCGAACGACTCGGATACAGGAATGAAGGCATTGCAGAACTAAAATTACACTACGCCGTCCTAGGGAACTTTACTGCGTACATTAAAGTCGTGCTTAAAGTTTGGCTAATTAAAAATGAAATTGCTTCGTGCAAACTACGCTTCACCAGAGTCGTTTCGCAAAGTAATAGTTTTTGTGAAAATACGAGCCTCACCCTGTTGGTGGATTGGGATATGTTGAAAGGGTGAAAGAGGGAAAGAGAGAGAGAGAGAGAGAGAGAGAGAGAGAAGAAAAAGATCTAACTCGCAATGACAACTGTTGATCACGAAAGTTAGATGAGAGAAACGATAGAGGCACGAAACGAAATTAACAAGGATTAATGAACGTAATAAGTAATAACCATATTCTCTCGCTATTAACGTTATATACAGAAGCGACAATGACGTTCGTACGTTTTGGATTTTTATCGGACTCTCGCGAGCTCTTGCTTATTTTAAATAATTCACGATATTTAATATCGTACTTCTGCTAATATTAATGCGGACGTTAATCCGAATATTCTCATTAATATCAAGTAATGCAGTCGCGGAGGAGAAGCGAGTTTTGCGCGAAAGGATCTCTCCCCTGCTTTTCCCGAAAGGGAGAAAAGGGAATATCTCTCTCTCTCTCTCTCTCTCTCTCTCTCTCTCTCACTTTCATCCTTGTTGGTGTAGAGTGAACTCATGGAAAAACGAGAGAGTATCATAAATAAATAGAGAGAGCGTATCGAAAGTTTCCGGCGACGGACTAGGTAGCATGTTAATGCGGTACAATGAATTAGTAATTAACGTGTCCCGGTCAGGCTACTGCTGATGTTATATCAAAAGAAAGAGAGAGAGAGAGAGAAAGAGAGGAGAGAAAGAAAGAAAGATAGAGAAAAGAAGAAAACTTGCTACTCGTCCCAGCGCTTACTTTGCGTCTCGTTTACGCTCGTCGACACCACAGCATCATCACGAGGAATAGCAAGTTCCAAATTGGCGAATTACCACAACGCGGAGATTCCGCATCGCGGTTCGTTTCGCCAAATGAAATTTTCCCTGGATCGAAGGAGCAACATGCGAGATTCAACGACAATGTAGTTGGATCTCTCGATCTAAAAGGATAGAGAAGAATGTAAGGTAAAAGGATGAATGTTAAGATCTTGAGAAGTCTGAAAAGTAAAAGAGGAGGTTAGAAACAAGGTGGATAGAAAAAGGCAAAAAGAAAGAAGACAAGAAACAGCGTATCGTGTATATAGATAGAAAGAAAAAGAAAGAGATAGAAAGAAAAAGAGAAAGAGAGGAAGAGAGAGAGAAAGAGAGAGAGAGGGGGGGGGGAGAGGAAAACGGAATAAGACAAAGAACGATAGAGTAAAATAAAATATCGGATTCCCAAAGTACGACTGACATGACATTTGGCGAAAGATCTGTTTGATGTTTCCTCCGCAAGCCTGGCAGCGATGCTCTTTTTCCCCTCATCTCTTCCTACTTTTCTCCACCTTTTGCAAGCATACGCATATCACAGTAATGCCTTTTGAGTACGGATATAAAGTCTATATATATATACATATTATATATATATTTTATATAGATATATATATATATATATATATATATGTATATATAGAACGTGGATCATCTATCGTGTATTTCTCAGTCTTTTTTTTTTTCTTGCGATCAGATTGTACGGAAAAACGTTAGTGACTCTGACGTAGCACAACCCTCTCGACAAGCCGACGAACTCATACAGAGAAAGAAGATCCGCGAGTATACGTTTGAGTATATCATCCTTCTGGCGAAACCGGTACTTGACGTGTATACACTTTCTCTGTATATCACGGTTATTTCAATGTCTACCTGTCGACCATTTTGACCATTCGTTTGAAAATTCATCTGCCTTAGACAACGAAAGCCGCGGGAAACGTGGAAAATGGTTTCGTTAAAAGCTACCTGTTCCAACCACTCTGGTGCGTGCCTGTTGGTCGAAAGAACATTATTGAAAAAAAAAAAAAGAAAAAAAAAAAAGATCGTAGAAGCTCGCCTCTGACTTTTTCTGCAAACGAACAAGGACTCTGAAAGCCTCCTGTTATAACGTTTCTATGATTATTTTTTACCTTGATTCCAGTATTTCATTTGTAACAGAAATCATTAAATTTGTTCGTACAATATTACATTGCCGTAACGTGTTTTCTATTATGCGTTATTCTTTTATTTGAATACAATTCTTACAATTATAGCAAGTTAGATCGAGAGTATGTGTATTCTTAATTTTAACGGTAAAGCCCAAAGAATAAAAATCATTTTTACGATTATCATATATTCCACGAATGATTTAACTCAATTCTTGTCTCGTTTTCAATGTAACTTTTTAAGATATACCGGTATGTACATATATACACGAGTTTCATATATAAACTCGTTCATGTGCTAAAATAGAAATGGATAAACTATTTCCAAAGTGAGTATCGATTTTGAGGAAAGCATTGCTCGGGGCTATTCCCGTTAATGACATGAATATCATTACGCGTAATAATATTAGGTACTCACGTATACCAAGGACGCGCACATTTGCATATTCAGCTTTATGTAATGTAATGAGAATATGTCGCCAATTATAATAACAACTGACATTTATTTATGGATAAACACGATGATTTGGAAAATGTAAGTCACTGATTCATATTTTACAATGTATCTACACAGAAATTTAACGGTTATTGAAATTGACGCGTTTAAATG
Source organism: Vespa mandarinia (assembly GCF_050613455.1). NCBI lineage: Eukaryota > Metazoa > Arthropoda > Insecta > Hymenoptera > Vespidae > Vespa > Vespa mandarinia. The sequence goes on along the minus strand of NC_140812.1, from coordinate 5,757,342 downwards.
AATGAGAAGAAAGCTTGCAGATAATCGTTAATGCAACGATTCAAGTCAATATTAAATTTGCTAGACAAGGTGATTCGAATAAAAAATGAAAAAGAATGACAGCGGATAAAAAAGAAAGAGAAAGAGAGAGAGAGAGAGAGAGAGAGAGAGAGAGAGAGAGAGAGAGAGAGAGAGTAGATAAAAAATAAAGAAGAAGAAAGAGGTTTGTAATTAAAGAAAAACTTCATTTAAAGAATGTCTTAGAATGGGCGTAAAGCGGGGATAAATAGAAAGAACATCGGAAAAGGGCGAAAGCTTCGACAGATCGACGAAATGAATGTTTGAGAAGTTTACTTGCTCTTTTCTTTTACAATGTCGTCTAAGGTTTTTCTTTAAAAATCTACCAATCTTCTTTAGCTACATTAAACGGTATACTTTGATTACAGTGTTAATAATGCGTTACTTAAGTATCAAATGTATATAAAACGTGTTTTTGTTATCCTTTTTAAGGATAATCAATAAGGAATTTCTGAGGGACAAAATGTATCTCGAAAGATGTAGCTCGACTTATATACTCGAAGAATGAAATGCTCCTAGTCATTTCAAAATTCGACTTTATCGTTTTGATTTCTATTATACGGACAATAAAGAAAAACGATTTCTTCGAACTCATTCGTATAGAAAAAGGAAAAAAGACGAAAGCAAAGGAAAGAAGGGGCAGAGAAAAAGAGAGAGATAGAGAGAGAGGGAGAGAGGGAGAGAGAGAGAGAGAGAGAGAAAGAGAGAGAGAAAACGAAAAGAAAAAGTTCCAACAATTTTCTTGTAATGTATTAACGTCCGCAGTTCATATTCTTCAGTTCTATCCGGAGAACTGGAGTCGTCCCTGACGGTTGGCAAATTAAAAACCGTCCAAGTTTTCAGACCGAACGTGTCTCGGCGAACGATGAGAAGCAACGGTATGACGGTAGGCCATTGAGGAGAAGGGGAGGGAATAGAAGGCAATGAAAAAGGTTTCAGCCATAGGCAATAAGTAAGCAAGTAACGCTTTAATAAGGGTGGATCACGCCAAGCGTTCGACCAGCCGACTTCTGTCACGCTCGAGGGAAACTCTGATTTGTTGTACACTAGACGATCGCAAGATAGTAACTGGAATACCAGAAGTATTTCGCCGGTTACTATCACATAAAGAAATTTCATTGCCGAAGGAAGTCAATTTAAATAAGAATGTTAAATACCGAAGGTAGCTTTCCTCACCTATTTTTTTACCCCATCATTAAAATTTTTCAATAATATTTTAGTAGCATCAGGAATAAATCTTAATTAAAACCTTAATTATTAATGAACAGCCGCTTCTTTTGATCGTTGACTGACAACCTTAATAAACAGCGATAATCGAAGTTTCTCCTCGATTTTAATTTAACGGCCACCCGTCGGGACAACGACTCGAACGATTAGATGGACGCGAGATATTTAAACAGACGAAAGGTTAAGAAGAAGAAAGAAAAAGAAAGAAAAGAAAGAAACGTCCGTCATATTTCTCTCTCCCTCTCTCTCTCTTCTCTCTCTCTCCCTCTCTCTCTCTCTCTCTCTCTCTCTCTTTCTTTCTCGCGTCACCTTCCTTCCGTAACCCTTTCGCTCCTTTTTGAATTACATTAAGGCGAGTCATATTTCTTCTTGAAAAGGCAGGAGGGTCAGGCGCTGTCAGGCTCGCGTCGGTCATCGTTTATAATCAAGCGTATAATGAGTCAGAGACAGATCTGTTGGCTTTTAAGTCACGTTCGATCATAGTGGCTGCGGTAAACGAGTGGCGATACCTTAACTCTCCAAGACGAACTTCTCTGTCCGATATATTTCAAAAGATTTTTTTTCCCTTTTCTCTTTTTTTACCGATGAATATTCAAAAGGTATTTTCTCCGTTGAGCCGGTAGACCTCACCAGAATGTATTTAGCGATAAATAATATCAAGATAATCGTTAAATTCTTCTCTCTGAGGTCAATAACCCAGAAAGAATAATTTTTCATTATCCTGAATATGAAGTTGGTTTTCGAATTTACGAAATAAACACGCCTACAAAATACGAAACACTATATGGACCATTGTAAATTAATAATTACATTGCTTTTCGCGACAGAGAATATCACGAGAATATATTATTATTATTATTATTATTATTATTATTATTATTATTATTATTATTATTATTATTATTATTATTATTATTATTATTATTATTATTATTATTATTATTATTATTATTATTATTATTATTATTATTATTATTATTATTATTATTATTATTATTATTATTATTATTATTATTATTATTATTATTATTATTATTATTATTATTATTATTATTATTATTATTATTATTATTATTATTATTATTATTATTATTATTATTATTATTATTATTATTATTATTATTATTATTATTATTATTATTATTATTATTATTATTATTATTATTATTATTATTATTATTATTATTATTATTATTATTATTATTATTATTATTATTATTATTATTATTATTATTATTATTATTATTATTATTATTATTATTATTATTATTATTATTATTATTATTATTATTATTATTATTATTATTATTATTATTATTGCTGTTGTTGTTGTTTTTATTATTATTATTATTATTATTATTATTATTATTATTGCTGTTGTTGTTGTTATTATTATTATTATTATTATTATTATTATTATTATTATTATTATTATTATTATTATTATTATCATTATCATTATTATTATTATTATTATTATTAATATTTATATTATTATTATTAAGTGAATATGTTGTTTGAGAGAATAGGCACCGTACGGTAGCAATATTAATAAAGATGGAATGTGTACGTGAATACAGGTATGTTGTTCCCCCATATATCCATTGCCATCGTGGTATGCGTGTAATACATGCGCGCATAGATATATATGTGTACGGACAGATGTATCTACACAGACACGATGAATACTCCTAGTGGTACGTATGTACGGGTATGTACATAAGCACTACGTATAGTGCATATGTTTACATGCGTGCCACGAGGATATGTATACGCAACGTACACGTATTGATCGTTCATGACATTGACAAGAAGTACGTACAGATTAGCTTATGCGAGAATTCCTCGAGGGTGTTTCTGATATATATATATATATATATATATATATATATATATATATATATATATACAGAAATACGTACATACATACAATTGTATATACATTGTAAGTACACATATAATAACATTAACGTAAAGATGTAATATATATATGTATATATATATATATATATATATATATATATATATATGTATGTATATATGTATGTATGTATACATATATCTATGATCATGATAATGAATTCATACTGATTATGGATGAATTATCGATGCTAAACATTATTCGTAGATATGCGAATGGGAATGGGTGAAACATGCGGGAAAAACACGTTACCATGGAGTGCATTTCGCAATGCCATGAAATAAGTATTGTCGATAAACCAAATTTAATTCGCAAGCTGAAGTAACGCGCCGAAGCGCTGACTCTAACAAGACAATACGAACTTCCGGAACGATTAAACATTCGGCAAGGCAAACACGTAGACTAGACAAAGTTTTCGAGATGTTTCATTTTAATCTGAGTTTCTCACCAACTTGTTTCCACGTTAGCAAAAGCTCTGTTTCTCCCTCTCTTTCTCTCTTTCTCTTTCTCGTTCGCTCTTTCTCTTATGGTACAGCGGCGACTTCTCTCCTCGTTAAGGATATACACGAGCGTCGACCTTGTAAGTCGGTCCCGACTCTTGATTCTCGACTTCTACGTAGCCCTTTAATATCTCGACCATGTTCTCCATAGAAACTAGATGCATATATCCGGCAGAGAATATATCCTCGTCTCAACGACTGAAAGAGGATGATAAATCCGTTTATTAGAAGATACTTGAGATTAAAACACGATTTATTAATAATAAACGATATCTTGTTTGTAATAATGATTTTTCAAAGTTTCAGATTATTTTAAAAGAAAATTTTTTAATGGACCGTTGTTTTGTGATGCTTATCTGTATGGAAGAAGGACCATTAGCTGAAAATCGATCTCTCTCTCTCTCTCTCTCTCTCTCTTTCTCTCTGACGATATCGTCGTCGAGCATTACGATTCCAGTTTTACCCTTGGCATATATGGGATCACAAAAACAGCAGAACTGTTTCGCATTCGGTGAGCAAGCCGGCTCGCTTGAAAGCTTCTCTACCTTTGGCAAGGGCCACCAACGCCGTCGCCGTCACGTGTATCGGATAACAAGGACCGTATGCGCAGATATCGAAGCCCGAGGCACCGCGAACGTTACCTCGTTCGGCTTTGCTTTCCATCAAGAGTATAAATATCCAAGAGGCATCGGAAAAGTAGAGAGATGGACGTTGAAATAAAGTAATGACTTCCTTTTTTTCTTCTTTTTACTTTCCTCTCTCGTGTCACATCGCTTCCTTTGCCCGGAGTTACTTTTGAGTAGAGAAAACGTATAAAATAAGAGCTACCTACTAGAGATACCTTTGTTACGCTTCTACTTAGAAATCTAATCCCTTTTATAAACATTACCGATCATTTATATTCTCATTACTTGGTGTCGAATTAATAGCATCAGAGATAATAAGATCGATTTAAATTCGATGAAGACGTTTTCCCTCCAATCGCATTTTTCTATTTCTATCATCTTATTTATCCGAACTGGATATCGATTAAAATGTTTGGATGGATAGGAGGAAAAAAAAACAAAGTTGAAGTTAGAAGGAGGAGTAGGAAGGAAAAAAACAGGCCTTAAAGAAGGGAACACTCCCTCGTGTACTATATTTATATTTCATCACTTTTACATTCAACCTCGACGGTATTCGACGACCTACTTCACTATCCTTATTCGTCTTCTTCGTACATTAGACTAAGTCACGCGAAAGTGCAAAGTCTTCCTAATAAAACGATAGACATCTTCTTCTTCTTTTTCTGTCTTATTGAAAAGCTCAAGCCATTTTATAAATCGAACAATCTTCGATTTTCTATCTACTTCGAAAGAAAAAGGAAAGGTAATTAATTAAGCCAAAGGATTAATTGAAATAAATAAGTAAAGTAATGACACGAGAGAAAAACTACGATCTTTTTCATTCGAAAGAGACATGACAACAGTCATGTTAGATCACAACTAGAAGAATATTAATTGAAATTAAAAGAACAAAGACCTGAGAAAAGTCTGTGAGCCATTGTAAGAACCATCGACAAGCCAGGACGCTCGGTCTGGAAGTTGTTACATATTTAACTCACGTGCCTGCCTAAGCCTAGAAATCAATCGTTTCTCGAGAACGAATACGAGAGCATCCTTTTCAGATGGATATTTCACCTGACTAAAATTAAGATCGCCATATTGAATCGTTAACATTGATAGATAAAAGAAGATTCAATTGTATTACAGTTATCTAAAATTCATTCGAATTAATAAAACGTAATAATCTATGACAGATTTATCTATATAAGATTCGATCGTTATATTTAATAAAAATGTGCAAATTCTACGATAATCTATACTATTATTTTTCGACATATCTTATCAATTAGGATCGTGATAAGTTATTTTTTATGGATGCGTTAGGCGGACTTTATAAATTTTATGACTAGTATAGCGATACGAGTTCCATGTTTTGTTCATACTAGTAACTTCGTTGTTGAATCGGTAGGGATTGAAACAATGGGAGAAATGAAAAGAGAGAAATAGATGAACGGAGGAAAGAGAAGAGAACGTACGCATTCTATACATGTTGATATGTATAGGCGAGTAAAGCGCTCATAGCCGGTTCTGAAGCATTAAACTTAAGCCTGTATTTTATTGGACGAGCGTATAAATCAAAAGCTTGCGCTAGTCAAATATTGGAAGCTTTGCATGCTCCAATACGCACCGGTGATGCGCAAATCATGGATACTTGCCTATGTATGGCATATACTGCTATGTGCCTTTCTCTCTCTATCTATCCGTTTCTCTTTTTGCACCCATCTGCCCATCGCTTAGCCGTTCTCACTAACACACGCGTGTAAATATATCCCAATGTTTATTGTACTAGAGTAAAACCGTGTTTGATTGCTCTACGGATAATAATTAGCCGTACGGTATATATGTCCAACAAATAAGGCATTTTTATCGAACTGATTCGTCAGATGATAGTAGACACATTGATTCGTTCCTTTTCACTACCCTATTTCCACGATATATGATCTTATAATGTCAAAAACATTCGAATAAACAAATTTGATTATTATAAACATAGGAGAAACTTTTTAAAAATTTAATAAAATCGTCATTTATATATATATATATCACATATATATCATATATATATATCATATATATATATATATATCATATATATATATATGCACATATATATTATATATTTATACACTCTTTCCTCTTTCAGTTTACATTTTAAAAAATTTGAACTCGTTATAAACGAAAGCGTAATAATCAATTTAAATGTAAATCGTGTTCGCGCATATATAACTTTCTCGACCTATTTTCGATCATTTCCGACTATTTCCGATTAATACTATCTTATTATATTGCACGTGTGTGTATTAATGGATACGTATAATTTATTGCATTCTTTTATATATTAATCAGATATTATATGTTTAAGTTTGGATTAACAAAATTATCGTTTCGATGGTTTGCACGTTTACACATATATTTATAAAGTTATCATATCTTTGAATAATAGATCATGTCAAATGACGTGTAATTACAGGTAACGGCAACCAACGTTCGGCAGGTATCGCTAACCTTCGTCAATCTTCGTCATCCATTTGACCGGTGACAGCTTTGTTCGTTGGACGCTACCAAGTTGCGACGGAATTTATTTTCTCTACGTTGTAATTACAGGTAATTAACATATTTTTGCTAACTTGTACCTTCTTCCAAGATGACAATCACTTTTCGAAAATGGAATTTTTGTGGTATATAATTATAAGTGATGATAACATCGACGATAAAAGATATCTGTAATAAAAATTGTCCTTGTACATGTTTCATCGTAAGTAATTCATTTTTTCAGACTTTATTTCTATAGATATTGAATTGCAATAATTTATTTTCGTAATTTGGATTAACGAAATATCACTCTTGATGGTTTTTACGTTCGTATATCATATTTATAATTTAACGATATTTTTAAAATATATATGGCGAAATTATACATTTCCAGGTGGTTAACAGGAAAGTGTCGCTATGCGTATGCGCGATCCAAGTTGCTTTCCCCTATGGTTTTTAAAATGACACCCATTTTCATTTATAGACACCATTAAGTTGCAACAAAATTTCAACATCATTTTAATTACAAGTAATTAGCATAATTTGTCTAACGTACATCTTGCAATATATTAATCGATTGTCGAACAAGTGATTTTCGTGTGTGAATATTTGCAAACTGGAACATTGTCGCGTTTAAAAGATATTCGCGAAAATAAAATGTAATACTTTGGCATTCCCTCGAGGGCCATTATATACATAATACTTTTTCTTACATTTTCTAGATTATTTATAAGATATCAGTATTTCTATCGCTTTTTAATGATGCTCGAATTAATAATTAATTATCCATTTATCATAATCTATCGAATTTTGTGATATTAAATTTCTATAGTTATCGTATACATGTATATGATTACACACACACCCACGCACAGAAGCAGCAAGCATATATACTCTCATACGCATAATACATATGAAAATCGAGTATTATGAAACTTAATCATTGTATAAATGTATATATAATAATCTATTTATAATTATATATGCACCTAGGTAATATATATGTACATATATCTATATATATATATATATATATATATATATATATATATATATTTGTATAATTATATATACATATATAAATTTATATAATTCTGTTTTAATTCCTACCTTGAATTTAATAGATTTTATTGTATTCCTTGTATTGATAAGATTAAATATGAAATACGCTGATGCTCGCCATATTCCGTCGTAGCTATTTTCGATGGTACGTACAAGGAATCTTAATATAAACTGATGAAACAAAGTTTAGAATATAAATAAATATATATATATGTGTGTGTACATTAAACAGTACATTATGATCTTTTGATTCTGTTTTTTCCTCAAAGTTCCAGGAAATTCTTCGTGATGAATACATGTAAACAAAAACAGTCAAGCGTCGGGATCGTCCAAGGCCAAGAGCAGGCAGTATCCTCATTACCACACGACATACCAACAAGCAAACGTTTGGCTGTTTTGAAGAGTAGTTAATATTCTATTATTGAATATTTTATTTCAATGTCATTAATTTTATCTTAAATAATTAAATATTTTAGCTGTTTAATAATTTATTATAATAATAATAGTAATGATTGTAGTTTTATCGTTATTTTGTATCGATTAAACGGAAGAAGAATGGTAAGATAATCTGAGTTTGTTCCATTAAAATCTTTTTGCGTTTCACTATTTATATTGACTGTTAGAAATATGTATATTTAAATAGACTCTACGCAAAGCAGTTATAAAGTCAGTATTTGTTTGTATAAAACGTTCATTCAGTAATTAATAAATAATTATCGCATATTGAAATCAATATATCACGGAACGTGATTAAGAAAATAGAAAACCTCTTCGATAAGAGAATATAAGATAATTTAAATTTTCATATTATTTATTATATTGAATTTAAGATATTAATGAGATATAATCAATGCTTATACTTACACAGACAATAAACAAGAAAAACATGCTTTATAAATGTTATTTTCTTTGTCATTTTATAATTTTTTCTTTATTTTTACAGTTAAATAAAATTAGAATCAATGGAAATTTGCAAAGTAGAATCATTTTTGTATTAGTTCATCATTTTTCATTATCCTGGGACAGGAGGCTCATCGTCAATAAACACAAAGTAAGTAAATTTTTCTATTGAACATTTTCACAATAATATGATGCTAATAATTTTGTTCTTGTTTTTTTTTTTATAGGTCGTTCTTACAATCGTAAGTAAAGCAATAAATAAACCAAGTGTTGTATCGCTAAAATAAAAACAAAAAAATCCCAAAATAGAAGCCGTGTTTGTTACTGTAAATTTGTTCGCATTTCTTAATAACCTTTAAAAATTAATCTTTAATAACCATGCATACTCTTACATCAACTGCGTGTAAAACTGTCAATTATAGAGTCAGTATTTCATTCGCATAAAATATTATTTTTCTTTTTTTTTTTTAACAGTAGAGATTCGTGGATTAAATTGTAATTGTGACCATCTCATAATTAATATATAATTATCGTGCATTAGAGTTAGTGCATCGCCGAAAATAATAATATACTTTTCTGTAGGAGATTATTGATAAATAAATATTTATATTTTACAGTATATAATTAAACAATAATTATTTTATTACAATAATTGTAATAAAATTTTTATTTTTCATTTTTTTCTGATCATATTATTTAACTTTTATTAATTTTTCCAGGTCAATTATAATAACTCTTCATGTGAATCTACTACGATTTAAATCCACGGTGATTTCAATCTGTAGCAATTTCAACCAACTTCAATGTCGACCTTTACCTCATCTTCAAACTTTTACGGATCAACCTTCCTTAATTTCGACATGGACGAGTGTTTTGGAGCCATCAGAGAACTTCTTAAGTAGTAAGTAAAGAAATTTAAAGTCATTCCAATACTCAATCATGTCGAGGACGAAAGATTCGAATCGGCACGAGTTACTAGTTATAATTTTTTTAATAAATTATTCAGATGAACATAATAACCGCTAGCGATTCCTTTTTTAGATTTATTCGCGAAAGACACATTTTTAATTGGGAGTATTTTTCATTGTTTATCTATTGTGCTTATTTATATTAGCTTAGAATAAAATTTTCTTGTTGTTTTATCAATTCGAATCATTTAATTAACAATGCAATTAATTAGCACTCATTTTTGTGCATTTGACCGATTTTGTTAAAAAAAGCATATGATGGTATTTAAATTACATACATTATACTTATTCTATTTAATCGTCATTTATATCAATTTATCGACATTGATATACTATAAAATGAACAAGAAGACAAATGTGATGGATAGATTCTTAGAATCAAATGATGAATCATGATCTTCTTTTATTAGAATAATCATTTGTTGAAAAGTATTCTTCGAAATTTTTCCATGAAAAATTAATGAAATATTTAATCAATTTTCCTGATAAAAGAAAAATTTCAACGATCATTGCTTCTAAAAAAAAAAAGACTCAAAAGTCATTGTTAGGAAACAAAAAGACTTGTAGTCATATCACATAAGCCTAAATATTAAGTTAATCAATTTAATTCAGTATTTTCAGCTTCTAATAAACTAATTTCCGTTATTCCCATGTTTACTGCGTTCTCATCTATGCATGTGCCCAGGTGTTACTGATATGGGCGGAAAACAATTACTACGCATTTAATTTTAAGTTCCCTCTTTGGTGGTTGTTATTGTGCTAGTGATTGTACCCGATGTACGCTTCAGCTGTGTTTGCGTGTTAGATGATGAATCGTATGTCGGTCCGAGATCATTTTTAAATAAATAAATATGCTATTATACCTTGTATATTATTAACATTGTTTTGTTTAGATTAATTACAGTTACCACAGATATAATATTTTACCACAGTTATAATATTTTATTGAAACTTTAAACTACTCGTAAATTACTAGTATCTATATATACTAATATATTTTGTTTTATTCATTTAGAAAATAATCATTAATTTTGACTTGATGATTACAAGATTTGGCACGTGTTCCTAATTAGTTTAGAATTAGATGTGTTTGAACTAGGATATCGGGGTATACATTTTTGCATCTTGACGGTATGAATTTGTGCAACGAATGTTTTCCTATTTTTTAAATATAAAAATCAGGTAAACAGTTATGTATGTTTAATTTAAAGTAGGTGAGAGCAAGTAAGATGTATTGTAAATATGTATAAGATATATTGTATATTTGTAAGACGTATTGTAAATTTTACTTAAAAGTGAAATCTTGCCTCTAGATTTTCTACAGAAATGGCTACAAGTTATTTTTTTTTTTAGCATTTTTGTTTCATATGTTTTCCATTCAGTCTGACATCTTACACGATATATTAAATAATTTAAAAGTTTTGGGATTTTTTTATGATTAAAATTTTACCGAATTGGCTCGATGTTTTATAATTTTTTTGCTATATAATCGCCTTTGTTCGTCAATAATATTTATTATTTTTTGGAAATGATGGACCATTCTATTTCTATAATATCTTAGAAGATATACGAAGGAAGATTTAATTAGAATAAAGAGTACTTAAATTTGGAATCGCATTTAAGTATATTTAAAAAAAAAATGGTTCAATTTGTTTTGAATTGAAATAAAAATGTTTAATATCTTAAATTTCATTTTGTTCGTTGTATCTATCATTTTTGTAGTTTTGAGTATTTAAATAATTTTATTAAAAAATTTTATTATATAAAACTTTATTATATAAAATTTATTGATTTTTTAAGATTTATGTTTTATATGATACACAATTTAATTTCGAATTACAAGAATAAAAAGTAATTTATTGACACTCTAAATAAGAAATAATTGAATTTAGACTAGAAATATTAGATTGAAAAGTTAAAATTGACACATTAAATGATAATATGCTGTTATATTGTAATTTTATTTTGTAATTACATTATATAAATAAAATATTTTTAAATAGTTTTAATATCTTGTTTCGTAAAATTAATCATGCTGCTGGTAGTAGCGTTTAAATCGATTGCACTTAATTATCTTCTTTTATTGTCTTTGCATTATTTAATTTTTTATATAGATATAATTTTGCTTAGAAACCTGTCATCGACCTACATTCAGATTCTCTTCAATCTACGATTTCTATATTAAATATTTATGTGTTCAACGATCTTGTGTATTTCTGGTATTACGTATTACAGGAAAATATATTTAAATTCAAAGGTAATCGGAAACTTTTGCTCTCAAAAAAAGTATTCGATTTCATATACGATGAGTGTTACGTTAACGTTCACGTTTAGGAGAGTACACTCGAAATGGAATTTAATTAAGCATAATGCGTTATGTGCGTGTTACTCGAGCGAGAAAGAATATTATTCATTTCGCTGCTTAAAATAACGCAACATTCATTCGATAACGGTACTTTTTAATTAAGATGTACCGCGAAGTACATTCGGCGAGCGTTTTATACGCCCCTTGTTGCTACATTGTTCCGGAGCGGTGTCAGTACTTTACTAAACGCTTATGAATATTCAAATCTACCTTTTACTATCTTGTTTCGAAATATATATTAGTTCTACGCTTGGTAAGCAGCGAAATAAACGGCTTATTTCTAGATTAAATCGCATCGGGCGTTCGCGCCGTTAATTTAACTCGCGTTTCTTCGGCTCCGTCGTCAAAATTTCTTATCTTCGTTCGTGGTTGTTCGTGCAAAGTAGAATAGAAATGAAACATGAAGGCCGCAGTTTCAAAATTACCTTCGAAGGTCTTACTCGTTAGAAACGCGTGGGTATGTATAATTACAGAGAAATTAAAAACGTGCGTGACAAATGAGATATTATGGAAAAGTGTGATTCGTTTCTTCATGGTTATTTTTTTTTTTTTGCATTTTTCTTTCGTTATAGAAAAGGAAAGCAAAGAAAAACAAAGTTTTCAAAAGGTTATCTTTACCAAAAGAAGATTTATCGTTTCAAGAACGCTTCCATTTGTCACCTTCGCTTTTGCGTAAAAGAACACGTGCAAAGTTATTTTAGCGGTAGGAGTCTGCGCGTAGGCGCGTTGCTTAATTTCATAATTCTGTATAATGCCCAGAGACCACACCTGAGGCAATGAAAACACAAAACTGGAAAGAGAAGAAGTATTTACATTGTCTGTGAGGATAAGGTTTGCGCGTACCGTTGTTGTCAGAAGGGAAGACAGAAAGAGAGGAAGAGAAAGAAGACAAAGAGAGACAGAGAGAGAAAGAGAGGGAGAGATAGAGAAAGAGAGTGTATGAGAGAAAGAAAGAGAAAAAGAGAGAGAGGTTTCAACTTTTTATGCTAAAAACGGTGAGTTTTCTTTTTCCTGCTAAAAATACCCGTATTTTTACTGTAAGACTAAACTAATTTTAACGAAGGCACATAAGTTGTAAATTAATCACTCGCACGAACGAAGATACTCATCTCTTTTCTTCCATTATATCATCTTTCGCGTAATAGAAACCTCTAGGCGATGTAATTAAGACGAAATAATGATAAGGGTGATGTTATTTCTTTTTTCTCCGTTCGCTTTTATACTCGCTTCAACGGACCGTATTTCTTTCTACGATAGGAAACATCCTCCTTTGCGAGTAGTGAAGAAGACACGTCGAATACTCCACACCGTGATGCTGGATGGAAAGTCAATTTGCCATGATTCGAAGTAAGTCACGCGCGCGGCTTTCATCTAACGACTTCCGGATAAGGATTCCGGTCGGCGAGTAGCCAGTTTAGCCAGTTTGTTACGAAACGCGATGCTATAAATATAGATATATAAGGATGGTCCAGCGAGGATCGACCCCCCAACAAGATTGAAAGTCAATCTCCGCTTGACCGATCTTGATGGGTCCCACCTTCCTATATATTCTACGTATTTTTCCTTCAATGAGGGATGACGATCTTGAAACAATTACGAATCTTTCGATTAGATTTTTTTTTTAAGAAAGGAATAAAAAAAGAAGAAAAAGAAAGAAAAGGAAGAGAGAATTGGTATATGATAAAGGAATAAATTCGATCGATAACATACACAAACTGACTCAATCATATTTCGATCAAAAAATATAAAAAATTTCTTATCCTTTAGATAAAGGACGATCCTTAATAATTGAAAGGTTCAACTTATAACACGTTGGCCCAATTCGACATAGCGATTACCATCACCCTTTGTCGGGTACGACAAGTCAGAAGCCACGAAGAACGTCCTTGGAAGAAACTCTAACGCCGGAAACACCGATGGACTTCTCCTTTTGGAAGTTACGCTTCTGGTTTTCAGCCAAGCGCAGCCTCTTAATAATACATCTCCCTTGAATCCACGCCAAACCGATAATTTCGGAGCCGGTGATAGTTCAGAAAAGATGTTGCTGCCATGTTAGAAGACGTTCTTACTACCGGCATATAAACTTGATATAAACGTGATTCGAAACGTTCTCAAAATACGTGGCTATCGGCGAAAATTGCGAAAACGATAATGGCCATTAGCGACAGAAAAGGATTCGCTTGGTGAAACGTTTTTCAGCTTGGCCAATTTTATGTTTAAAGTTTTGATTTCATCCTTTGTATTTCTATTTCTCGCACTATGAATTAAACGAGGATTGCATTAATCCACGTTCTTGACTTTTCGCACAAACGGGCTCTGTGTGTCAAATTAACGAAAGGTTACGGTAAAAATGAAGAACCGAATCAGACGACTAGAGAAAATGATAGGACGCGTTCTATTGGCTTTGTAATTCGACCAGGATCCAGTAGAATGCAAATCGAAACTGGTCAAAAGAAATAGAGAAAGAGAACGATAGAGAAGAGACAGGCATCTCGTTTCGGAAGACGCAATGGGAATTTGCAATAACGTCAGCCTCGAGACTTTGCGACGGCGAGCTTGCAAGCACAGACAAAGCTTTGCTTTGGTTTTCGACCACAAAGAGAGCCCTGTGCATCGCACATATCTCTATGTATAACATATATATATATATATATATATATATATATACACATATACATACACATAGAGAGACACATATATACATAAAACTCACACGTTCTTAGCAAATATACGCGCAAATATCCGTGCACGTTCGCGTGTGTACGTACGTTCTGGCGATTTTCATTTCACGCGTTACGCCAGTACGTGGAAGGGCCGACATGCGGTTTCTGCGGCACCACGCGCCCCTCCTATATCATCGTTTAAAATAATATTGCGTCCAGAGGGGCATTCACCGCTCTCATATCCGCTGCGACAAATCACCCTCGCCCGGCTACTCGCCGCCGTCTAACGCCTACCACCACTACTACCCTCGCTCTTGCTACCTCGACTCACCATCCCTTCCTCTCATAGAACTAGCCCGTTGAATTTAAAAAAAAGGAAGAAAAATAGCTACGGGAAAAGATGAGGGGTGAAACAGAGAGAGAGAGAGAGAGAGAGAGAGAGAGAGAGAGAGAGAGAGAGAGAGAGAGAGAGAGAGAGAGAAAGAGAGAAAGAGAGAAAGAGAGAGAGAGGGAGAGAGGGAAAGAGAGAAAGAGAAAAAAAGAGGAAAAGAGGGATTGAGAGAAAGAGAGAAAGAGAGAAAGAAAGAAAGAGAAAAAGAGAGAAAGAGAGAAAGAAAGAGAAAGAAGAAAGTCGAGATTTTCCAGCAGTCACATTCTTACTACGAATTTGCCCCTGTTTACGTTTATTGCCTGATTTGATTAATAATGCGCACGTTCTGTGGTAGAAAAGATTCGTTATGAGAAAAACAAATAGATTCACACGTAGGGACTTTGGAGTCCCGTACGATCGTTCCTATTCGAGGATTTTAATTTTAATCTTGATAAAAGGCGCGAAAGAAAATAGCTTGTTAATCCGTGATTATCGTTTGAAGCGGGGGAGGAGGAGTCGTTGTTTTTTACATTCTTTTTCAATTTACTTCATGTCCGTGTATATTGATTATTCAAAATCGCTCGGAGCTTTTTACACGTTCGCCAAATGAAAGTTTTATTTAAATCGAAATAATTTGCATCCTTATCGCCAGGCTTTCGATTATTATTAACCATTACTATACGCGATTGCAGTGGCTTATTAATAATGACAAAACGAAGGTGCTTTCAGGCTAATGCACGCAAAAACATACAAATAACCGATTCTTCAATGCATATATTCATTGCGTATAAATTTATATTTAACAAAATCTGCGTCTCATTTTAATAATACGTAAATTTGTGTATACGCGTCGAATAAAATGAAATATCGCTTCGTTGGTTCGAGCGACGTGTATTTCATTCGCTATAATGATTGAAATTCGAGAGTTTTTGGGTTTGATCCCACGAAACGTACTAGTTAACGTAACATAATGTATAACGTAAACTTGCAAAACGAGCTGAAAACGCATCAAGTTAGAACGTGAGCGGTCGTTATATCTATCTTTCTATATTCTAATATTCATTCGTTATCTTTCCAAATGTAAAATAAATATAATAACATGAATATAAAGGAAGACAAGATCATAGTAAGTAGTTGGATCGAAAAAGGAAATAAGTTTTCAGTCGTTAAAGGCAACGAAATATATAAATACGAGGCGTAGAGAGATCGTTAGAGCGACTATAAGCCACAACCCAACGATATAATGTTAATGAAGCAATTTCAGTATCAACACATTCCCCGGTAATGATCGCGTTACGCCGGGCTACTCGTTGCGGACAGAACATAAGTAGAAACAAATGACCCGACATCGGCCGTTCGTAAATGCGGAACTTTTGTCCTCTCTTTCTCTAGCATGACTACTCGACTACTCGGTTAACCGTACTCACCGACCACTACTTACTACCTTCGTGGCTTCACCATACAGGCTGACTTCTTTTTACAACGTTTAATCTAAATCCAACTAAGGTCTTACAACTGGCCGAGGGAAAATCGTTTCGAGTCTCTCTCTCTCTCTCTCTCTCTCTCTCTATTTATCTATCTCTTTCCTTCTCTTTCTTTCTTTCTTTCTTGTCTCAGGTTCTTCCGACTTGCTCGCTCTACGTTTCACCGCCTCTGGAATAACGAAGCTCCTAACTAAATGGTAAAATTGTATCGGACAAGGTTCGGCCATTTAACCGACGACGACTTCCGCGAGTTTCTTTTATGGAATTAGAAAGAACGTTATCGAGTATCGTAACAATTAACGCGAATACTCTCTTGGTGATCTTTTTCTATATTCGCCTTCGCTCACCTACCGAAGAAGAGATTCATTAATGTACTCTAAAAATCTCAGGTATAGTTAAATTCTTGTAGATACGTTTTATATTATATTATTTAGATACTTTGTTAACTTAATTATAAGTTAATATATTATATTTATTTTTATTCCACATATATATGCATTACTTCGATATAAATTTTTGGAAAGTAATTGTGAATGATCTCATCTACTATGATTTAAATCCGATTGTATTTTACATTTCCTAAAGTGGAAAGAAGTTGAACTCATTTCTGTTAATCGCCATTAATCATGAAGATTATAGGGTCAGAAGAGCGAAGATGGAAAGGAAGAAAATGACGCCAGAAGAAGAACGTTCAATCTTTAGGAGAATAATATTGGATCCACTTGTAAATTATCATGAGTCATTATCATGTTCTTACCGACAAAATTTCATCTCTCTTTTGCTGATACGTCGACAGATACTGTGGTCCATTTAAAGAACCCATTTCAACCTGCGTAAACTTCAAAATGAACCAATTTGACTACTAATTCTTAATAAACTTCTACAACTTTTCTTTTAATCATATGATTTATATTCTTTAAGATGATAACAACGTACTTTATCATAATCGAACGATGTTTATATGTTCACGATTTCGCGTACACTGTCATACTTCGTAGTATAGTAGGCGGCGTTAAAAACAAATTAAGTTACGGACCACGCAAACTTGCAATGAACTTCATATAATCTATTATGTACAGTGTGAAAGGTTTATGAATGTTATGTAAGTATGCAACGGCCACTTTTACGATAAGAATATCATTAACAATATCGGAATATTGAATATTTCATTATAATATTGCGATAATCGTAATTCATATTGCGCGACATCAATGACGAGCCGTCTTTGACGGACGTCGATTGGACGGAAATGACATTGGAAGAGGTTGTGAAAAGTCGATCGATTTCACACAATGGCGACACTCGAAGCGTTGGCTAATTATTCGAACAAATTATCGACAGGATTAAAGCAATTATTCGTATGCCTGATTAGTGCATGAAATTGGAATTACATCGGTCTCCTGCATTTCTCTCTCTCTCTCTCTCTCCCTCTTTTTCCCTTATATCCCTCTTCGACAGCCTATTCCCTTC
Source organism: Vespa mandarinia (assembly GCF_050613455.1). Taxonomy (NCBI): domain Eukaryota; kingdom Metazoa; phylum Arthropoda; class Insecta; order Hymenoptera; family Vespidae; genus Vespa; species Vespa mandarinia. Next base: position 5,739,218 of record NC_140812.1, on the reverse strand, counting down.
TCTCTCTCCACTTCGCATGAATCCAAAACTCTCTCTCTCTCTCTTTCTCTCTGTTTTTAGCTTTCTCTCATTCGAACCAGTTCTATCCATTTTGTCGCGTACGCTCATTCACCATAAATATGAGATGAATGCATTGTAATATCGGTGATGTCACGCACGGGGCTAGTAGGTATCATATATTAGTCTCGACGCCAGACGTGTTAATTAATTAAATATCGCCGATAATCATCACGAAGCTGGCTACAGGAGGTATCCGCATGCCGTTCTCATCGCGCTTTTGTTTTTCACCATTAAATTATCCTCCTCGCATTGTTCCCTCGGCATTAACATTAATGAGTTTATTGTTAAAACTCGCATGCATTTCGATTAGCCGCCGACAATCGAATTAGTTTTCATCAGTGACCGCACATCTCGTTGCAGAACGAGAGTCGTTAATCTTCCGTGTACTCTTTTACAGATGTCTCCTCTCTTTCAAGAGTTTCAGTTATAGTTTCAGTTACCAATAGATTCTTCGATATTTGTGATGAAAATCTAAATCACCATAGTGATTTACGTTATCACAGGTCAATGAATTTTAAGCGCGAACATACGTTCGTAACAGTTGGGAGTAAAATACAAAGCACGGAGATTACGATGAGAAAAAGAACGTGAGGGGAATACAGTCAGAAAAGGGACGATTGTTGCAGCGAATGGTTATAGCCAAAGCTCAGAAACGAGCGTTGGCTGGAAAACTCGGAGAGTGAGAGAGATGGAGAGAGAAAGGGGCGTTGTATTTTAGGTACGAGCAATTACATCGTGATTAATTAGTCAGCCACGCGGAACCCTCCTTTTCTTCTCCCTTGGGTCTCTGCCGAACCCACTTCGCGTATCTCCTTCCCTCATTCTCTCTCTCTTCCTCTCTCTTTCTCTCTCTCTCTCTCTCTCTCTCCCTCTCGGTCGTTCAAAAAGTCGCTCTTTCTAGGTCGGTCTATCGCGCACGTTTTCGTGCGTTTATATACTGTGGACGTAGAGGAAAAAACCATTAACTTCCCTCGGGCTTTCATTTGACGTGAGGTTAATCGAAAAATATCGAGCGCGGTGAAAAACAAACGCACAGAAGCGCGAGCTAGCTCGTCGTCGTTGGTTTCCTTCTTGAGGAGAAGGAGAAAGAGAGAAAGAGATACGAGGGAATCGAGGCAAACGGCCGGAGGGATGGAAAGCCTCTACTCACTCCCACTCACTCCTCTCATGGCTCGTCTAGCAATTTTTTCGTATTACTATTTCGTAGGCGAAGGCGAAAGCGTGTTGGGCGTTGACTGATAGAGAGATCAGACCGTAAAGATGCAGGCTCGCGTACGAACCAAGAGACAGACGTCTGAGAAACGAGCCGTTGTCTCCTCTCGTATTACTTCAATTTTTCTCGCTCATAAACGTCTGAACGATACACAACGCTTACCGTCGATAGCCTTGGCTTTTGACGTTTTTCCTCGTGAAAAATTTTCGATCCGCCCGACTTCGATCGCATGCGCATGAGGATTTAACTTTATATAGAGAATTTCGTCACGAGGTATAGAAATCACGAATGATTAAACTTTGTGTGTTTCGTTTTTATTCACAAAAAAAAAGAAAAAAAAACAAGCGAAAGAAAAAACAAAGAAACGAAATTTTGATTTTATTTGAGAAATTTAAAGAAATTAAAAAAATTTACGTAAAATATCTTTCGTAAAATTTTCGTTAAATAATAGTTCTTCTTTTGATCGTATTACAATTTATCGATCGAAAGGAATAGTCCTATTAAATCACGTCGATTTGTCCATTGATGTTTTGTCCATCATCGTGATCGAATATCGACACCTTGGAAAAGCCGGTGACCGATGAACTCGTTGCTGAACGCATAAGTCACTCGCTGTGCGACTCAACAGAAGCTAATAGATGCAACCTCCTTGCAGTCACGTCATTTGAAAATTAATTACAGTTACTTGCGGTGGCTCGTAAAGAACAAGGCCTGAATAATTAACGTAACCGTTGTATCGCGCTCCGAGCTAATTATAGGCCCGTCCTTTTCTATTCGTCCGATTAGCATATTCGTTAATTATCGGCCCTACCATTTTCTGTTGCTTGTACTTATATATAACGAAGCTTTTCGCTTTCTTTTTTCCTCTTTCTTTTTCTTTCTTGCTTTCCTCTTTTCTAAGCTTGCGTGCATTAATATTTACATGAACTGTGCGTGTCGCAAAATATATATATATTATATGTATACACAAAATATATGTGTGTATATATATATATATATATACTTATGTCGGGTTTATCATTCCGACCAATATGGCGAGATACGAGGAAATTTCAACACTTAATTTTTTTTTTTTCTGTAGCTTTACGATACCTACTAAAACACCTGTAAATTTCTACGGACGATAGTCGATCCCTATAAAAATCTACCTTTCGTCGATACAATTAGTGTTTAAATATTTACATTTCACTCGTACACTGTTATTAACACAAACTTCCTTTCAATTTATTTTCACGTAGCGGAATCGAGAGCTGTATTTGGAAAAAACACACTCGAAAGATGCTCGATGTTGTTTTCCCTGCATTTGTGCTTACGCGAGTGGAATGTATAAAGTTTTATACGCGTTAGTACATGGATGGTTAGGTACTTTCACAATGAATACTTCGAAACGTTCGAATGGTTTGCATTTTTTATGCACGTACATATATTTGTTGTCAATAAATTGAAAAAGCGTGGTAAATAATTTCATAGTTTGTTACTTTAGCTCGTTCGAATATTTCCGAATTTTGCTTAAGCGTGCTCTAAAAATGGAAAAATTTGATTAACGAGTAGTAAATCATGTTTCTTCAGTATTATTATGTCACGAGAAAGGAAAGGAAGTATCTTGGAAAGATCAAAGATACTAAAAGCTTCTTCCTTCATTCATCATGTTCTCCCTCTATTATAGGACAACGTCAATGGGGGAGGGGAGGGTTTGAGTCAACGATTCCCTTCGTCGGTAAAGCGATTGATTTGATTCGGACAGAGGGCAAAGGCTCTTCATATGAAGACGTAAACTTCATGGGGGGTATAGCGACAGCATAAGAATGAAGTTAGGCATATTCGGACGTTTATCGCGTCGCCTCGAGCAAGACACGCGATCTCGACACGAGTCCCGAACATAGTAAGTACACGTCTTTCGCGCCCTATACGACCACCCTTAATATCATTTCTCGTTCAAGCTATACGGAAATCCAACAAGGACGACATGCTCGTATGACTCGATAATGGTACCTTACAGGTGTAAAAAGTGTAGAAATGTTTTCGAATTCTGAAATAACAATCCTACTAAATCATCGTCATTGTCATTTTTATTCTTTTTATTCTCATCAACGAAAATTTTTTATTCGTCTCATGTTTTATTTATTATATCAATTCTATAACTATATATTTTGTAATATCAGGTTTCTTAAGGCGAAAGAGAAAATTGTCAAGGAAGAATATACAAAGAAGAGGGGTGGAAGTTTGTCAAACCGTGTGAAAAAAAAACAAGGAAATGAGAGGAAGGAGACTTCCCTTTTAGGATAGTCCAAACGATCGTGAAAAGAATGAATGGAGAAGGGTGGTGATATCGTCGTGTCACGACTAGTCTAGTCACGGACAACAGTTTCGTTGGTGGAACCCCTACTGATAAATGAATAATAACGATATTCGAGTTAAGGGTAATGGTTTCATTCAGGAAATGATGGATCCGTCAGATAACGTGATATATATTTGACATGTATATTGTTATAAAGAGAATTAATTTATTGGAATGAAAATAAAATTTTAATTACATATAAAAAAATCTTTGTAATAAAGTATAAAACTCACGTAAGATAAGCTCAAAGAAGGGGAAAAAAAATCTTATTTCACATATGTTTAAGGGAAACTCAACGAGATTGTTATACCATGTAATCGTCTATTGAGTAATACGTTTGAAAAAGACATAAAAGCTCTTCTTGTGAGTTTAACTTCCGCTGCAAAAAATGTGTTTTTCTCGCTTCGCGCCAGTTACACGCTCGCTCTTACATCTACGTGCTCCGGTTTTAGCGCCGTGCTATCAAGTTTTTGTCACTGTCTGCAAAATGGCAGTGAGAAACGAGCAGGAACCTGTCGTGCCACGGTTAAAATGGTAGATTAAACGTCTCGCTGACGACCGACCCCCGATCGATTCGCTTCTCTCTTCTTTTCTCTTTCGGGTATATGACATCTGGATGAAGAATAACGAAAGTTAAGGGCTAATTGCGATATCTCGCATGAAACGTTTCAGACTAAATACACTGTTAGTTGGGTTGTTTTAGGAAAACGTTATACAATTTTTTTTTCCTCGTTTTTAAAAAGTATTAAAGAAATAAAAACATTGATGTCAACTTAAGTAAGAAATATTATAGTAAGAAAAATGTAAAGTGATTTTATTTTTTCATTTTTTCTTTTTTTTTTCTTTTTTTTTTACTTCAATCTCTTGGTAATCATACAATCAAAACGAGTGTTTCTTGCGAAAGAGCATACGTAAATGGTATTAGCTCTCTTAGGAGAGGGTAATGTTACTCGTTGAAACGATACTTTTGAAAGCAATATTTTAGTAGAGCCATTACTCAAGTGTTTTCGTTTTGTACTCACAGTCCGGTTACATTAGACGAAGGATGAAAGAAAGATAGAAGAAGAGAAAATGCAAAAGCGTTGGATTGCGACGTCTAAAATAATTACTATTCGAGACACAATGAGAGAACAATGCAAAAGCATATACGTTATGCTCGAACGAATACGCTAGTGAGGAGAAAAAGGGTGGCAGGCGGACAGATATACAGAGAAAGAGCGAGTAATCACGTAGAAATACGTATACGTGTAGATTTATATTATGTAACGTAACATTTGGGAAGTGTTATGCTTTTTAAAATGCAATTACTGATTGTACGAGATCATATATCCTTTCGATTGTTATATATCCGAGCATTTTCAAAAAACTTTTCGTACGCTTCGAAACGCTCTCAAATACCATCTCCAACTGTGCATGCTAAACCACCTTGATTTTCAAGCTCATTCTCGCGTTGTTAGATTACGCCACAAAAAACGATATAACGTCGACGCTACATTCAAAAACCAATTCGTACGCAAAATTCAAAGGGAAATTCGACGCTCGGTTTCCCCTTTCGACGAGCTAACAAGAGATCCCTTCTCGTTCTTCGCTCTTCAACCTCTACAATCGTGCGACTGTTATTGTAACCATGTTATTTTAACAGAGAGCTTTCTATAAAAATGCGCAAGAAAAGAAAAGGGGCCACAATAAATAGTACTAAATCGATTCGCTGATGATCACGATTCACTGATGATCATAATAAAACGATAATTGTCAGTTTGATAGTTTCATAGTCGAAGATCACTAACGATTATATGTTAAAATTTATATTATGTGTTACTTTTTTTTTTTTTTTTTTTTTTTTTTTTAATTTCGTTAGGAATTCCATAATTTATCGTTGGTTACCTACTACATATTCCGTTTAATTACAACACGGTTAATTCGTGATTTTGCCAAACAAAAGCAAGTGGAATCACTAACGTAATTATAATAGTTTATTTGGAATTCATGAATGCGAGTTGTAGAATGGATAAACAGACTTTTGGATTATGCTTATATTCATACATACCTACATAATACGTACCTTTATTCGACGTAATAGTAATTAATTTTCATAATGGAGAATAACAGAAAACAAGTTCATTTTGTGAAAAAAAAAGGTTCATTTTTGTAAAAAAGAGTCTATAATTATTTTTTGGTTTATACATCGAGCATATTAATACGATAATTGATTAAAAAATTTAACAAATCGGTATCATATTCAAAACGAACATAATCAAAGACAAAGGATATTGCATTTTTTAAAACAATCGAGGTTTACTTATTATTCATGTTCATTAGGAAACCGTGGCATGACTTTACAATAGCGTATAAGGGGGTAAAGAGCGGACGCTCAACAATGGACCCGCGGGTAGGATTCCCAGATCTGAATTTGGAATTCCCAAGATCCCCAAGTACCCCGCTTTCGTTCTAGCGTGAAATAAGTCTGGGACCTCGGAGCCCATTCACCCTCTCTTTCTCTCTCTCTCTCTTTCTCTCTCTCTCTCTCTCTCTCCGTCTTTCCCTTTCCTCCAATTCTCCTCCTATCCTAAAGCTGACTATTTGCACTTAGCAACTAGTGGCATGGTACCTAGGTGCCCTCAACTAAAATACTACTTTCCGTCGACTGACCTTTCTACAAAGTAAAGCAATGAATACATTTAGATCGTAAATGTTCCCCTACTTTGGCCCAACAGTCGTCGTTCCATCTCGTGCATTATGTATTTCCCTCTAATGCGTCCATTAAGTGCGATGCAAACGTTTAAATCAAATTTCTATTAACTATAATTAATGCGCGCGACACCTAGACGAGCCAAAGTTACGTTCTTATCTCGGTGAACTGTCGCTCTTCGAGAGTCGAAAGCACTGCAACGCGCGTTAATTCTCGAAAAGTACACGAACGAAATTCCCTTTCAATGACAAACTACAAGTTCTTAATTTTCTAACCGACATAGTACCGTTATTGCCTTCGTTACAATCGCGGTTTGATGAAAAGGAAAAAAGAAAAAGAAAATAAAAATAAAAAGAAAAAAATATGAAGAAAAAGGAAAGGGCAAAAGAAAAGAATAGGAAAAAAGAAATGAAACGAAACGAAACGAAACGAAGAGAATATCCTAAGAAGGAATAAGACCTCTGAATTTTCCATACGCATATCGTTCGCGACTGAAAAACGAAACAACTTCCTCTTTCTCCTTTTTCTAGTCTGGACCTTTTTGCCGGATCTTCGCGAGCAGGTGCGCTTACTTCTTTCTTGATGCGGTCGGTCTCGTCGTTCTCGAAAGAAAGGCGAAAGGTTGGATAAATTTTCGGCGACGATGCTCGAAGATGGAGTCGCATTCGAATAAGAAATGCCGAATATAAGAGAGATAGAATATCACCGTGCGGAGAGTGGAAGAACGCGCTTCTGTTTACAAGATGAGCGTCGCTGGTTGTAAATCATGGGAGCGAGAGATGGGCTGAGCGACCACGTTGCATGGAAAGAGGGTCGGAGAGCAAGAAGAGGAATGTTCGTAGGGCAGAGCGAGGGCAGAGGGTAGAGCGAGCGAGTCTGTTGGGAAATAAGGAGGCAAAGTTACGTTTCCTCGCATTCACCCTCTTCCCTCTTTCTCCTCTCTCTCTCTCTCCCTCTCTCTCTCTCTCTTTATCTACCTCTCTCTTTCTCTCTGCTCTCTGCGGATAGCATCGCCACAGCCTCATCGTATCGTACCTTGCCCTCGGCAAATAGCTATGTAACCCTACCGTATTCCCTCTCTCTCTCTCTCTCTCTCTCTCTCTCTCTCTCTCTCTCTCTAGCTTTATCTATTTATTTCTATCTCAATATTATAGTCGTATATTTTAACATGATGAAGAATTACCTTCGAACCATGTCAATAGTTACAATCATTTATCCATTCCTTCTTATCAGTTGAATCTATATCATTACAATCTATATCATTAGAAATAATTTTTCGTTTGGATAAGTAAAGTGATAGAAGGATAATCGAAACGAATCTTTTCGATAGGATATCGTTGATATTAGTTAGAAATGCTTATCGATTTATATTTAAAAGAAAATTGTTAGAATTCGATGTTCGAGACAATGAAGAAAATTTCCCTTTGTATGAACTATATTTATCGTCCCGAAAGAAGATCTCCTCTTTCAATAAGTTGTTCAGTTTACCTCCACTACTTCACTTTGCAATAACCTTTACGCACGTTTCGCGAAACGGCGCTCTTTCTTTCATGGCAGTAAGCGCTCCCATCCAAGATTTATTTAACTCATATCTGCCATTTCGCGCAAACACTTCCACCTATCCTCTTCGTGGCATGGCCATTAAAGCGTCCACGTACGTGCTCCCTTTTTCTCTGGCGACAATTTCCGAAAATTTTGCCATCTGCGTGGGGTCGATTCGGATATGACACGAGAGGAAGAAGAAAAAATGATATTGCCTGCCGGTACACGCAGCGTGTTCCCCGTAGTTTTCTGGGGAAACGAAAATATAATGCGAGAAATTTGATCCTCGCTGACTTTACTTTTTCTTAAAATGATTAACGATCATATTACGAAATACTTTCGGAAATGACAAAAGTCAACGAGTTCATTGTTTTAAATGATCATATTAGATGTTTTAATGAATGACTTTTAGAAGAATAGACAGACAAGTAAATTTTAACGTAAATCTCATTAATCTTCCTAAAGAGAAAACCCTTTCCTTTTTTCGTCTCGTTGCCTCATCCCAGAATGGGGCTACATTAACGTAAAAGTGAATTAAATTAAATATCACAGATTACTAAGCTGAATACTCAAATCACTCTTTGTATCTTCCGAAGAAAAAACCAAAAGTCCGAGTTAATCATATAAATGATACCGTAATATAAGGAAATGTAAATTATGCCGAGTTAAGGACACGTAAATATACACTTAGTTGAAGGAAAATAAAATAAGATGTATTATATAAATATCGAATTAAAAAAAAAATAACTTCTTAAAAAGACGTATTTTGAATAATCATCGCAGGTTGAAAAGCTTGATGGAAAAAGAAGATTCAAATTGATCCATGAAGAATTGATCCATGAGGACCGTTCGCGCGCACGTGGACGATACTATGCAGAAGGAGAATATCAAAGATATTCAATTCGACAAAATTTTGTTTGCAGAGAGAACAATGGGAAATGCGAAGCTTCTCTGACGGTATTTGTAACTAGCATTGCTTGCGAATCCGTCTGCGAAGCGTCTCGTTTCTCGTTTCGAAATTGCATCTTCAAGGCATGTACAGAGACAGATAGATAGATAGATAGATAGAGAGAGAGAGAGAGGGGAGAAGAGAGAAAGCGTGCCGCGACGATCGACGATCTTGTCGCCTCGGCAAAGTGAAGAATATTTGCATATTAATGTGATTACGGAAGACATTCGCGAAAGGGACAGCTTGTGTACAGGCAGATGGAAAGAGGGAAAGAGACAAACGGAGGAACGAAAGCGAAATACCATGAGTAACAAGGAAAGAGACAAAGCGACTTTGAGGATATCAGAAACGAGAGAAAGAGAGGCCTGTTGAGATAGGGTCGAGGGAAATGAATCACATCATTATGAATAATAATACGCCCTGTCTATCGTACTCTCTCTCTCTCTCTCTTTCTCTTTCTCTCCTTCTGGTTGTCTGGTTATTAATAGTAATGACTTAGCAAGCAAGGGTTTTTGCTTGGATGGTGGTAAGGGTGGTTGTGTCGTGTAAAACACGTACTACTCTTTTGCTAACTCCTTCTCCTCTATCTCTCCGTCCAAACGTCCTACTTCTTCCCGTCCCTTATCCATCAACTACGCCTAACACAAACGTAAATAGTCTTTCGTTTCTCTTTCTTTTCTCTCTCTCTCTCTCTCTCTCTCTCTCTCTCTCTCTCCCTCTGTTTCCCTCTCTTTTCTTTCTTTCTCTCCCACTCTCTTTTTGTGTGTTCTTCCTCTTTCCCTTTCATTCTAACCCATCCTAGTATATATGGAATCCTCTCGTGTAACGCCGCAGGAAAAGCGTGTAAAATATTTCGCGAGAGCCTGGTTCCTACAGCTGCTCGAGCTCGCCAACAAGCATCTCTCTCTTTCCCTCTCTTCTTCTCTCTCTCTCTCTCTCTCTCTCTCTCTCTTTCTCTTTGATTGCTATGTAGCTGTACGTTGAGTGTATTGCGAAACCGATGGAGCAATGTAAACACCCTCGCGGCTCGTTGTCACGAATAGTGGAGTGCAGTTTCCATGTTCTTTAGCTTCGTTTTCAAAAAAGAGAATTAAACAAGAAAACGCTATAATTATTAACAAATATTAATTCTTTTTATATATTGTATCGGAAATGAATGACTTATGACGATAATTAAAAACTTCTTTTCTAATTTCCTAAATGTTTAGTTTGGATTAGATACTATTAAATTTTAATTATTAGTTGAATATAATCTTTATGAAGATTCGAGCTTACATGAAGATACGATATGAAGCTTGAACGAAGCAGTTACGGGCGCAATGGTTTTCCGGTGTTCGATTATCAAAGGGCTGTAAGCGGATCCACGCGGACCATGATGAACCCGGATCTGGTTACTCTGATATTAAATCCCCCTTTAAAACTACACACTCCGTTCAGCTCATATCTACCGAGTCGAGTCTTCATTCATTTAAGCAAGAATAATCATAGTAGAACTAAAGGACTGCCCTCGAATAACTTTATTATTTTTCTGAAATAGAATAAGCGTAGAATCTCGACGTTGACTTTTCTCGTGAAATATTTTAAGTCCGAGTGAGGTCATAAATTCGCAACGATATCTATGATCGTACTTTTCCTACTCTTTCGTTTCTCCTTTCATTGATCGTACCAAAGAGGGATAAATAGATAGATAGATAGATAGAGAGAAAGAGACAGACAGAGAGAGATAGAGAGAGAGAGAGAAAGAGAGAGAGATAGAGTGAATGAGAGAAGATAGAATAAAATCGTTAGGTTTAGTAACACGTACGGTAACCTGATAAAATTTAGATGGCACAAGGGAAGTGGTATAGTCATTGAAAAATAAATAAGGAAATAATATTGACAGAAGAACTAAGTATACTCCAAGGACTTAGCATAATTACATCGACACGCTTAATAATGAAAAACGGGAATACCGATGAGAAATAAATTAGAAATGACATAGCTCATGACTATCGTCTTCTTTAGCATTAACGATGAGCTATGCACGCGAACGAATACAAACTAGAAAAAGAAAAAGAGAAAGTTGTAACGATATACATGTAATCGTTGGAAATATACACATATATATGTGCCAATGGAATCGTTCATTCTTATGGTCCTGTGCCATGTCGCACTAGGATTCAAAAAAGAAAAAAGGAGAAAGAGAGAAAAGGAAACGAATGCATTTATTCCACCCCTAAAAATAATGATAGCGTGAGCCGACACCGCGGTGAAATTCCAAAACCGAATGCAAAGTACTCGAGAGCTTGGAGTCGTAGAAAAAGTTGAAAAGTGGTCTGGTTGAAAGAGGTGAACGGGATGTGGAAGGTAAGAGAGTGCCGAAGTCAGACGCAAGCCAGAGTCGAAAGAAAAGGACAGGCACGCTCGCCGCATTACTTTGTACAAATAACGCTCGCCGCTATAATTTGCGAAATTCCCGTTATTTTACATTTTAAACTAGAAAATAAAACGGCCTAGCTGGCGGCCGCTTATCCGTCCAGCGCGATCTCGATCGTATCGCCCCCAGTCACGCTTACCCTGCTACAAGCCGAGCACGACTGCTCTGAAAATTACTGTACTACCCTATGTGGCGTGAGTATTATTTTTTCCCGCTTGCTACCTTTCTACTTTCCCTTCCTACCACCCACCCACAACCACCTACTTTTCTTCGATCTTTTCTGCGTCCTTTCGTCTTTCATTTATATATCTTCTTTACTCGTACATATGCTTGTAATTTTGAAGAGAAGATTTAACTCGAGTGTTCGCTCTGGCGGAGCCCGCCTAAAAGTTCGAAAATTTTATCGGTAAGAGATGATTCTCCACTTTACCAACATAGGGGTGGTTAGCATTTCACTTTTTTGAGGAAAACCGAATGCTGTCGCCATCCTACGGACGATAGTCGAACTACGGATGCTTTCCCAACGTCGGAGAGGTTGTAGGGGTGGTTCGACGTTGGCACAGTAAGGGGTGTCTTTGGTCGAAGTGGGGGAACACTGTACAAGTCCATGTTACCCTCTTCAGAATTTTCTTTTAACTCGTTATTTTTAGACCCGTAAAAAATTGCTAACTATTGTAAAGATTTAATCCTTTTACATTAATATTTTCAAAGATAATCATTACGTAACAATAAAAAGGAATAATGAGTGTTCCAATAATTATCTTCGTAAAAATTCAACTAATTAAAAGAAATCAAATTCTTTTTAAATATCAAAGCAGTTCGTTAACGTTTTACAGTTTCTTTTGTTAAATACTATATGAAGCAAATGTTGAAAGCAGACTTCTTTTTAATAAATGTTTTAATAAAATCCATGTTTCTGAAGAAGCATAAAATTTTGCCTCGTGCAGAATGGGTTGCCCGTGGTGTATCCCCACTATGAAGTGTAGGTAATAGTAGTGGGGGTGAATCGATACAGCCACGATACAACGGCCGATGTCTCGAAACTCGAAATAGAAATGCGCACGCACCCCCTCCTGTCACGGGTCTATCGAGCTTCGAAACAATGTAACAGGAGCGAATCGTTCGTCGTGAACAGGTGACTCTCCCGGCACGATACAAACGGCGTACATACGTATAATAGTTTTTAAACGCTAAGAAACAAAATCTCCTTAGTTAATAAATAACGTAAGTACCCTTTATACTGATCATGGAAAACGAAGGTATTTCACGTGTCATTTCGAATTAGATACGAGTCGCGTTTGGATGTCGGCCGTTTGTGTGATGTTTCTCTCAGTAAAAGTTCCTCACAAATTTTTCGTGGTGCTTTACTATTCATTTTTCTTGCCAATCATTGCAATATAGTGATTCTAAGAGTGATTACCCCTTCGTTTCGTGTATATCGGTGGTAGACGAATTATAAATTAACTATTGCCATAAACACCTCCGAAATTAAGCAAATTAATTGTCATTTTCTCTCTCTCTCTCTCTCTCTCTCTCTCTCTCTCAATATTATAGCATGTCATTTTTTTCTAATTATGATAATTTTATGAATAAGAAATATTCCAATCGTAGAACTGAATAGATGTTACTCTGTAATTAATAATTCTCAAACACGATCGAATGATTCAAGAATAAACAGTTAATATGGTATTGTACATTACGTATACGTTGAATGTAACGTCGATCTATAACATCATTAGTCATTTGGAGTAAACGCAAATACGTGCTATCACGATAAAAAAGAGAAGGAGACCTGCAAATAAAGGCATTGACGATAGCGCGAGGGTTGGACACGATCTAATCGGTCTACCTAACTGAACCGTATCTCTTTTTATATTCAGTAGAACAATTTACGATTCTAACGTCATCTTAAACAGTCGACAACGAACGTTTGACTAATGATTCTTTTCTTTTTAGCAGTCCCTTTGTTCTTCTCATTCGGAATGCTACAAAAGAATATATTAGTAGTTGAATTTGTAATTTATTCGAACTCCAATGTATAAATTAACATGCGCACTCCAAAAAATGTAAAAAATGAATACAATAAAAAAATCTTCATAGATGCGAATCAAACGCGTTTCTTCATAAGTCGTTATAAAAATAATAAGACGAAGATCGATATAGAAGTTTAACAGGATCATCTCCGTGGTCGTTCGCGCGAGTATTATACTTTAAAAATGTTTCTGTATCGGCGGTATAGAGGGAAAGGCAAAAGGGAGAGGAAGTAAAATGGGCAGAAGGTCTCGCGGGAGCAATAACCGTAAAACGTGCGAGAGTGTATGCGTGCATGTGTGTATATGGGCGACGTGTGTGCGTACGAGTTAGTATTTGTGATGGGTGGTTAAAGTGTCAGGGCAAAGGCAACGATACAAGTTCGAGATGCATGGTACTCGAGAGCGATCGAGATCTAAGGGGAGAGCTGATGGATCACGTTGAATAAAACAGTTGTCCAGTTGAAAGAGAAAGAGAGAGATAAAGAAAGAGAGAGAGAGAGAGAGAGAGAGAGAGAGTGAGAGTGATAAAGAGGAGAGATATTTATTGAAATTGTAGTAGTATCGCGTCGATCAAATAAAATACATACGATATAAGAAAAATAATGATGTAATCAATTATGTATTTAATACAATAAAAATGTATCATTTAAAAATTATGACCAATGAAAGAAATAAAAGAGTGAATGAGTGAGAGAGAGAGAGAGAGAGAAAAGAAAAGACGATCGAGAATAGAGGTTCGATAGATCGTTAGTGAAGGAAGCAAAGATCGATCGATTCTCTGCATGGTCTCGAAGTAAAAGCCCAGTCCTCGAGTTTCGCGATATTCGATGTGTACCTAGAGGGACAACCACCCTTGTCACCCCCGTCGTTCACTCGAACGCGAACGTCCGCGTAGTCGAGCTTCTATAACGTAGAGCGAGAGTATGCGGAGGGAGCGAGAGACAGATTAATGTGACCCCGTCACCGTTCGAACAAAGCTTCGCACAATGGCCGCACACACCGGGGACAGTGGACGGTCGCAACGACGCTCGCAACGACCTTCGCTTACGGATGGCTGGGATGGTAGCTTTGCTGGGTGAGCGCTGTGGATATATTACCCGCCACTCGTGGCTATCACCAATGAGATTCAATGCGTGATCATGTCCGTCCGCCAGCATACCCGCGCTTTCTTTCTTCCGTCCGCTTCGATACAAGCAGAAATTCTACGGGATAGTCATCTTTTTTTTTTCTTTCTTTTCTTTTTTCCCTTTTTTTCCCTTTATCTTTTCATCCTACCTTGTCTCGCGTCATCCCTTTAATCGCTTTAAAATTTGACTATACGATGATAACAACGGACGAAGAACAATAGGGTAGTGCAAACAAGTTCTTTCTTTTTTCTTTTTTTTTTTCTAATCCCTTTTAAAGATTAATTCTAATCCGCTCGAATTAGACTTTGTCCCGCGATCATTCTGCATTCTTTAATTTGTTATTTTCTTTTTCTCCTTTTTTTCTTTTTCCTTTTTTAATGAAAGATCACTAATTTCCGTCCAACTGATCCTTGGGATTTACTTCTTGCGCGTTCTCCAAACCGTTCTCCTCGATTATGCCCTCGTACTTTCTCTTATATTTCCTCGATCACACTCTCTCCTACTACGTGAAAGGGGGGCGATGATAGTTGTGACCACACCCCCCGGGCGTGGGTTTTCCTGCGCGCGCAGAAAACTCTTACTTCTTATCGGAGGGACTTCCTATCCTGGCTCACATTCTGCGAAACGATAGCGAGGAGAATAGATGATACGCAAACTGATCTAAGAAAAGGATCGGACACGAATATCCAACTCTTTTCTTCTTTCTTTTTCTCTCTTCTTTTTTATTTCGAATCAATCTCAAAAAAATGTATCGAGGGATAACAAGTTTTCATGCTACGGACATTATTCTCCCTTTCTCGATGGAAAAATCATAAAATAAACAATAGCAATCAAATTGCGAAAGCCAGAATCATGGTAATATGCGTGGTTTGAAAAAAACTGATCTGTTTCACAAATTTAAAATATTGTAATGATACTCAATGACAACGATAAAGTATAGAAAATATCTTGTTTCTTATTAGATACACTTATGTATCTTAATTCTGTAAGAAGAAAAAAATATTATATTTTAGAAAATAATCGCAAAATTTAATCCTTCCCTTTTTTTAATTTCAAAGAAGTAAATACGATCATTGAGACGAGTGGCACGATCGGTCGGCCAAGGATGTTAGTTTCAGGTCCTTGGTATTTTCGCGATAGTCTCCATTAAATCACTGGAAAATCTGTTCCAGTGCCGAGCGGCATGGTCGCCACGCCAGTGAAGAATAAAGAGGGGCTTATTATAAGCGACGGTAATTCTCGAATAAATAACCGCGGGCTTGCGCGAAGATCGAGAAGAGAAAGAGGGCTGTTTTAGAGAGAAAGAGAAAGAGAGAGAGAGAGAAGGAGAGGGAGGGTGAGTAAAGCTTGAGCTTGGAAAGAACGACGAAAGAGAAGGAAGGAAGGAAGGGAGGAAAGAAAACGGAAGGGGGTTGGGTGAGAACGTAGGTGCTTGATTTATTTCGGCGCCGCAAAGATCTGGATCCGCGTACGTGCCCCGTGCTTCAAATTACCAACTTATAAACTCTCGTCTTCTCTCTTGCTTTCTTCTCGTAACCCTCCATACATCACTGCGTTGAACGAACAGAAAAGCAATGTGTGGCTAAGTCGACACCTCGTCGAATCGAGCGGAATGCGTCAAAATATCCCTTTATAAATTTATAACCTTCCCGTACCTTCGTGGCCGATAAGTCCTGGTGATCATTGCGATTCCATCTTAGCGAGCATTTCTCTGTGTGTCACCTTACCTGAAACAACAGAGAAAATTTTTATAATAATGGAACGTTAAATTTCTCAATTAATATTTTACTTTATCAAAATCGTTATTAAATGACATCTAGAAAAAGTAGTTAGATTTACATTGATGCATATTTATTTTAATTGATGGAAATTCGATTGTACATCAGATCGTATTAAAGAGAAGAAAATGCGACAGGGACAAACGAGGGAAGAAGATGAACGGTAAGTTGAGGTCCTGAAAGTCTAAACTTTTTACAGCAGTGTTAGCGCATTTAATTTATCTGACGATAATGGGGACGAAGCAGCGGTGTTGCGTTGAGGAGAAACGGAGAAAGAGGAGATGGAAGAAACGAAGGAAGAGAACCAAAAGATGAGAAGAAGGAGGAAGGGTGGAAGCTACGAACCACGAGAAGAACAGAGAGTCCTTATTAAAATTCATTAATTTCGCCCATCTATGAAAGTTTCATTTTCATGCAAATCCGAGGAATAATCCGGCTGAAAAAAACCAATTTGAATGACTTCGGAAGAGTCGTGACGGTCGCTAGGGAAACTTGCTTGTTGTGCAAGAGTGAACGTGCGTACGCACAAATTTGTCTGTGTGTATGTGTGTACGAAAGAGAAAGATAGAATAAACGGTACGTCAAACGTGGCAGGATAAAGCGACATCGTATTCTTACTAAACGGTATTATGCAAACGACGATCCCAACGCATGAAATTTTGGCTGGCACGAAAATAAAACTAATGTGAAGGAGAAGAAAAGCTATTTCCTGCGGAGCTTCGTAAAAACGAAGAGAGAGAGAGAGAGAGAGAGAGAGAGAAGACAGAGAAAAAAAGGGTGAGGGGTTACTCGTGAAGAGTAGAACGAGCGAACAAATCGTCGCGACAGGAATCTGGGCCGACGTGCAATGAGTGATCGCGCGTTTCCAACGGTAACCTCGGGAGAAGCGAAATTTTCCGACCGACAGCCACGTCAAAGCGATTTGTCGTCGGCCTTCCAAAGAGAAATGCGAGTCACCCTATCTTCTCCCTTTTCTCTTCCTGTTGGCGGACGACGACCATTTCCTCGAGTCTCAAGAAATCACCCTTTGCTCCTGTTCGCGCCTATTTCTGCCTCCGGACACGTGCATTCACAAGAGAAACATACGCAAAGTCGAAGGAACACAGCCTTCCCCTGTCGTCTCTTTTTCTTCTTCTTTTCTTTCCTTTTCTTTTTCTTTTCTCTTCTTTTTCTTTTTTTTTTTCTTTCCTTTTCCTTTCTCTACTTTTCTCTTCTCTTTCTCTTTCTCTCATCCTTCTTTTCCCAGACCCTTCTTATCTGTTTGCTATTTATTTAGGAGGATCGGACGAATGGCACTCGGCTGATACCAAGCGGACAAACCCAAGCTGGATGCTAGAATCACCTCTTAAGAATACACATGCCTTAGGTGACGGCTTATCGCGTTCATGCAACATTACCCTTTCCAACCGTTATTTACTGCACTTTCCATATTCTTTCGTTACGCTCACTCTCTAAACGCGCTTTTCTCCAAACTTCCTCTCTCTCTCTCTCTCTCTCTCTCTCTATCTCTATCTCTAAAGTAGTTTGAGAAATCAAAATTATTATCTGGCACGTATTCAATCTTGTTGTATTTTTCAATTTTATCTTAAATTTGTAAAATATTTAAGTAAATTTTTCTCTATAAAGATTTTACAAACAAAAGATCGTTAGAATCACGTAATGTATGTTCGTAGTTGTGTAGAACTTCACCCTAGGGAACCTAAAGGGTGTTGACAATTTCGTTGGACTCAGCTCGCGTGACGGGAAGTCCTAAATGGCGTTGTCGTAAGTCGCGACGCGTTAACGATAGCGATTAATCGTTCTGACGCATTCTCCGCCGCTAAACGAAAGGATTAAATCGATACGATTAACCGCGCTCTCGAGCGTTATTTTGATTCCAACGCTTTCCCACCCACGCAGATCGTGCTTTTCGCGATTATCGAATTTGCCTGTCGACTCATGCGCGTTCACGAAAGTGCATTTATTTTCAAAGAAATCGATGAATCCGCTTTATTTTCGCTCGGCCGATTTAAATATCGAATTGAGTTCGTTCTTATGCACCCAACTGTACCGTCAACCTTTTCCGAACATTGTTTTTACTGATTTTTTTGACGACCGAAAATGATGTAATATTTTTTTTTGCAAACTAAAATGAAATTTTTGCGTTAGAAGAATAAACGAGCGTTGGAATTATTTTTCGGTTAAGAAAATGAAAATGACGAGTGGACGATAATGAATGGACGTTTGAATTAGAATTGACAGGAAAGGAACGAGAAAAATTTTGAATGGCCATCTTTATGAATTGTGAAGTATAAATAACATTTCGATGATTCGGTTCAAATCTTTTTATTTACTTTATTGTGAAATGTAATTTGCTTAGCGTATTTCATGCTGGAATCGATTTGAACGATGTGATACGGTCGAGCGATCGTTGTCGAATTTAATGCTTCAACGATTATGTTAATGCGGATAACGAAGATAACACGACCTCATGATCTACTCTCTCTCTCTCTCTCTCTCTCTCTCTCTCTCTCTCTCTCTCTCTCTCTCTCTCTCTGTCTGTCTGTCTCTCTCTCTCTCTCTCTCTCTCTCTCTCTCTCTCTCTCTGTCTGTCTGTCTGTCTCTCTCTCTCTCTCTCTCTCTCTTTATATTTCCCATGTTCTCAGTTTTCCCTTTCATTTACGGTTATGCAGTTCCAGTATATTTTACGAACACTCTTTTTATTTTTCTTTTGCCCTTCGATGAATCGCTCTTTTGCCTCGGCAGCATCATTATATTGTGCATACGCGAATCCGCATAAAAATATGCGGACTTCCGACGCTGCATCAGTTCGCTGCATAATCATGCAGTCGATGAGCGCAAGGGAGTTAACCATGCGCGAAAGGATAGGGCAGGGAGAAAGAAATTTACGGGGATCCGCATCGAGTACGATACCATTTTCTGTCTCGTTGTATATCATTCCGTGTTCTCTTGTCTATGTAACCTTTCCTTTTCTAGCATAGGTGCTGTCCAAAATAATGATTATTATTATTTTTTTTTTTATTATTACATTAAATTATAATAATAAAATAATTTTAATTTTAATGAAAATTTCCTATTTCTAGGGTAATAGCCGTCGTATTTTGATAGATTTGTATATTATGAAATAAATCAATGAATATCTGAACGATTTTGAGACATCCGACAAATCGACAGAGAAAGATACTCGATAAGGGGATACACGGAGTTTCCATTCGTCTTACCTTAGCGAATCGGAGGTCTGCCGGCTGTCAGGATAAAGAATGTTTAGGACAGTTGGCTGAGTTCGACGATCGATGAACCTCTTCTTCCTGTCAAAACACCACATACAACGGTTACCGTTCCTTTTAAGAGATATGGACAACTCTCGAGGGAAGAAATTGTAGGACGATGAATCAAGAGTGAAAAGGTGTCGAACGATGGCTGTCGACCATTATTGTTGTTCCTTTTTCGACTATAATACGTCTATATTTTCGTTATTGCAATGGTCGAAGAAAAGACATTTAGTAATTGTTTTCACGTTATCCGTTTGTTTGAAGTTCTAAAAGGACAACGAAAAGAGAAAAGGAAGAAAGATAGAACGTTCCTTTTACGCAATTTTACGCAAGAAGAACGAACGAAGCGTAGGTCTGCTTTCTCAAGGATAAAAGAAGCCGATATGGTCGATATACGAGCGTAACTCTTATCGCGAAGAAGCCGGCGCGTGGAAGAAGAAACATCCCTCGTAAATATAAAAGGTATAAAAGCTATCCTTTTGATGGAGTGCCTTCTTAAGGGTCAAACTGGTATCGGCCAGTACGTTCACCGCAGGATGACCAAGAGGATCGAGTAAAGAGGTCAACGGGTATACGGAGAGTAGGCCTTCGAATCGTGCTTAACCATCCTTATTTTACGGTCTTCGAATTTTGTTTAAAATTTAGTCAATAAAATACAAGCACACTGTCATTTGATTTAATGGATAAGACGTAGAATTAACTTTATACACGATGTAGGTAAACGATCCAGATTATTATACAAATCACATAATTTTATTCACGATAATTTATATATAAGATAAAATAAAATATTATTTTTTAATTTTCTTATAAAATTTTCTCAAAAAAGTTCGATGTACATATATACAATAAATAATGACAATCGAAAAGATTTAATATTTAAGGGTAAAACAAGTTCCTTGAACCGCGTATCTATAATAAAATACTTTGTAATTCGAAATGTTTTCTCGAATTGTTAACAAACGACATCGAACATGAATAAGAAATACCAATTGGAAATTCGAGGACGGTAGAGCCGATATCGTTTTCATTTTCACCCCCCGGCAATATAGAAAGCTATTTGTCTCCGTAGCCGATTCGAACGGATACGATGCGATGATAGAAAGCATCATCGAAATTCAGAAGAAAGCGTCGCAAGATATTCCCATTTCCTACGCGCCATTCTGGTCATATGGTATCGCGTGTCACCCTGTTTGCTTAAGGATATCAACGAGAAACGCAGTAGTAGCTCATACTCGTCAGCTAGGGGTGAATAACTTATGTTTACCCGCATGAATTCTCATATTCAGGGTGACTTAAAGTTACAACTTTTCATGGCGCTAAGCGGTAACAAGCTTGAATAGACCTGTCATTTAAGCGACAGTTTCTTAAAAAATCACTTTTCAAGATCAAGAAAATCACTTTCTCTATCTTTCACATATCCCGATTTATCTAAATATTTATAAAAACTAAAATATATATCAGAATTTTAAGTGGAAACTCGTGCTCGTTCGTTTAGATTTTAAATACATTTAAATCAATCGGGAAAATGGACGTCATTTAAATCACTCCCGATATAATCATATAATGCATGGAACGATGGTGACTATTTATAGAAAATGTATGTTGGGAAAGGATAGTAAATAAAAATAATTTCTATAAACTGCGTAGTCGGAATATTTACGAACGAGCGAACGGTAGAGAGTGCGTGTAAGCCGAGGATATAAAAGGTTAGCATAGCTAATGTATACGGGGGAACGAACAGTCAACTCGTGTCTCGCCATATCCGTTGCACTTTTACATAGTCGATCTTCAAGACCGTAGATGATGTATTTTGTTAATGCACTGTATGCGTCATAGAAACGATACGCGAATGTATATCAAGGGAGACATACCACTGAGACGTTATATTTTTGGAAAGTAACCATCCAGCCACATCTAGTGCGTCGGCCATAAAGCCGTTTTATTTCTTCGGGGGCGGTTTTAAAATTCCACTACTGAAATGGCACGTGTGTGAGGGTAGGAGAAGGAGGAGAAGGAAGAAGGGAAAAAGAGTGGAGAGAGGGAGAGAGGGAGAGAGAGAGGGAGACAGAGTAAAAAGAATCGGAAGAGAGAGATAGGCGTGCCCGTGTTGGAAAGAGCGAAACAGAAAGAGAAAAAGGCATAGAGTCAGATAGAGAGACGTAAACTCAGTGAGTGAGTCGAGGAACGGCAAAAGAGGGCATGTGGAGAGTAAAACGAAAGACGTATGTATGCGTTTGTCTGTGTATACCCGCGTACGTACCTTCCACATCCCTTTTTAGTCCTGAATTCGGTGGGGCTTCGCTCATACATATGGGACCAATTTACAAAAATTATTCAGAAACCAAGACATTCCGGGTGTGCCTACGCGCCGTTTT
The DNA here is from genome assembly GCF_050613455.1 of Vespa mandarinia. Taxonomy (NCBI): domain Eukaryota; kingdom Metazoa; phylum Arthropoda; class Insecta; order Hymenoptera; family Vespidae; genus Vespa; species Vespa mandarinia. The sequence continues at coordinate 5,717,423 of NC_140812.1, read as the reverse complement.
TCGTGGCACCGTTGGAACGCATACATCGTCTATAGGATTTGGGAGATTTCGAGAGAAACCGAGAGAATGTAGCAAAAAACATGAAGAGAAATAAAAAAAAAAAAAAAGAAATAAAAAAGGGAAGAATGATATGGTTGTGTTTTCTCGATCGATTCTTTAACATTTGCACACATAGAACCTGTTTACGATTTTTATTACTACGTTGTGATTATCTCGACGATTAATATCAAGGTTAAAAGATTTTTGGAAAAGTGTGAGGATGGATTTCAGGGATACCGTAGATGGTTTATAAAAATCTTTTCGTTTTCATAGCTATACACGTTCCATAGTCACAAAGCAGATAAAGAGATGAGAAGCGGAAAGAAGAAAGCACGAGGAGCGTGAGAGGAGGAAAAAGAAAGAGAGTAGAAGAAGAGAGAGGGCGAGAAAGGGGCTTATGAGAATGCCTCGCTACACTAAATAAATAAAGCAAAACGTACAGTAGGGCGTGTACCTGAGACTAAAAAAGTAAACCAAAGAATTGTCGGGCTTCTAGGTGGCCGAAGAGAGAAGACAATGGGTGGGCGGAGGAAGGAGAGAAAAGTATCCGAGAAGAAGAACGCGAGAGAAAGAGAAAGAAGAAACAAAAGCCCGCGGGTGACCCGCCCGACTTTGCGAAATAAAAACTCACTTTACGTAGAACTTTTATTGCGAGCTCAACGTTTCTTTTGTATCCCTTTGCCTGTACGCTACAGCGCTTTCAATCGGTTCAACGAATACATAGTTTACCAATGGTCGCGTTGAGAATACCGCCTTTCTCTCTTCCCTAACAACCTCTATCTTTTGCTTTCTACCATTTTCTCGTTTCATTTTCTTATCTCGCAGTTCCTCTTAATTCCTCTCCTTCTTCTTTTGATTCAAACGAGACCTCTTCTAAGAAAATAGAAAAAAGAAAAGAAGGAAAAGGGAAAGAGGGAGAAAGAGAGAGAAAGTGGGTGGGGGGAAGGAAAGAAAGAGATAACTACGTAGGAAACCCTCACCATTTTTTCCTTTCCGTCTTGGTCTTTGAAGTTTTCTCTTATTTTCATTTAGGTATTATGGGAGAGTCATTTAAACAACAAAAACGATCTTCCGGCTGGCCGATTCTTGTCGCCCATTGTTGTACTTATCGTGGTCGGAAGTGAATTATGTTGCGAATAAGGTGAAAAAGTTTAAATAGGATTTAACTAATGAGGATACGAATTTAACTAATGACCACTACCAAGATGCTACCTTGAGATAGTTTTCTTTTTCTTTTTTAAAGAGAAACGTATATTTCACAAAAAACGTTTATGCGATCTGACGGAATTATAATTCAATATCGTTTGATAATGCGAATACATGGAAAACGATATGAACTTCACAGTCGAGAAACTTTGCTTTTTGATTTTTAGGATAATATTCGCTAATCGTTATAATCTTCTTTATTTTTATACGTTCTTGAAAATACAACAGCACTCGACGAGGAAAGTTGAAAAGTTACAGAACATTTGAAACGATGTGCGCTCTTCGAAAATGCGATGATTAATTTTTCATGGTTAATTTACCGATTAATTTGCCAGGAGGAAAAGTGGTTCTTGCATCAAGTTGAGGAGGGGGTCTGTCAAGAGCACTGATTGAAATATAGGGTAGAAAGGCCTCAGGCTGCGAAATCGAGGGTGGAATACCGACCTGATTTAAAGCGACTGACGGCGTTACTACGACGAAACATTTCCTTAGAGTTTATAAAAAAAAAAGCTTTCTGTCGATTATTTTAACGCTTCTAGCGACAAATAAGAGGACGAAAGTTACTCGGAAAAAGAAAAAAAATTTGATGGAGCAATCCAAAAGAATAAACGATCGACATTAGTAACGTTAATTTCTCGTATCTAGTCGAACATACGCATCAGTTCAGGGGAATGAGCTCTTTTGCCTAACCAAAGGGATGTTTTAACTAGAACAACGAACGAGTTAGTGAGATTCACTTTGAATAATAGATAAATGCAAGCTTGAACGATGGATAGGTCGGATACGAGTGCAAGCCGAATTTCAGTGTGATATCCTTGGCGTTTTTTCGGGTGTAATAAACGAGTGACGTTTGCGGCGAAATTCGCAATTAAACCGTATATACAAACTGCGCATACCATACGTAACCGATGTACCCTAGGCGCGGAATGCAGGTAAAGCCCGTTTGTTTTGGAAATTGCGTTAATTCGCCAAGCGCAGACCGGCTGATTTTGTGAGTGACGTGGCAATCACTGCGCAATCACCGAGAACGAACGAATCGTAGAAACGAACTGTCGCTTTTCCTATATACAAAATGCGGGCGAACGTATATGCGATACAGAAAGCCGCGAACGAACAATCATGAACCACGAATAAAAATTCATATGCGTTAAAAAATAGTTTTTCAATGGTACGCTCATTCCAAGAGTTCGAATATTTTCGATAGATAAACTTTTCACTCGATGAGAAATTAAAATTATATTTCTTCCGTTCCGACATGACATATAAATTGAATACATACATATATATTGGTATATTTTCTTTTCTATTATCTTCGAACGAAGGCTATCCCGTTACTTAGCGAAAATCGTTTAATTACAAGAGGTAAAGGAAGCGAACGCGAGTGTCTACGGCATATCGGAGGTGCGGTAAACGAGAAAATGTAAAGTGTCATCCTGGTAATTAATCATCTATTAATTGGTAAGAAAAGACGCACGTCATCTAGCGAAATTGCTCGATCTTGAAGGGGCGACTCTCCCACCGAGTCAAACGCCTTTACTCATTATTTATAATTAATTAATATCCGCTCGTTTATGGATTAATCATTATGTCCATGGCATCATCCTTTTACCCAAGAACAATACGTGTACAGGTTTGTAATATTTCTCCTCAAGTTTTATGTAATTAATTTTCGCAACAATGCATAGATCGTTCTTTCGCAAATACGTAACGAACTGTGCCGTACGTGAAAGTTCATTTTAGGCGACTGTGAAATACTTTCTACGAAAGTTAACGTACTAACAAAGTTAAAATGTTAACGTGTTTATCGTAAAAGCTTCTACAGACTATCGTGATTAAAATAGAATGAAATAAAAGAGAAAAAAAAAAAAGTAGCAGAAGCAACGGACGATTTGTCATATATTCTCTCTATAACGTAGGAATGCAATTAACTCGAACGTCGATCGGCGGAGCACGCGAGGATTTCGAAAACGCCGCGCGAATTTATTATTTAACTTTTCCCCTTACATCGGGAAAACGGATGCGTAGCTTATTTTATCTCCCTCTCTCTCTCTCGCGCTCTCTCTCTCTCTCTCTCTCGCTCTCTCTTTCTCTCTCTCACTCATTTTTTTTTCTCCAAAGAGTGATTTACATTCGTCGGTAGGTACCTGTCTGAGCACTGCATCGTAAATTGAGTTATTCTTTCCGTGTAACTCGTGGAAACGCTCGCACTTATCAGCACTGTATAGTACCATCCAATAATAACGATGCGAGTGGCATTTTGACGAAGGAATATTTTGTTACTCGTGTCTCGTACCGTTCAATGTGAATTAATTTTCCTTAGGAATATAACGAGAGTTGTACTTTCACAGCTGGTGATACATTTTCATCAGATTACAGTCCGAAATTTGCTCGTTCTTACATTTTCTTTTTTACACGTGTAGTTATATTCTAACGTTTTAATCTTAATATTCGAAATTCAATGTAAATCGTAAGCATGCAAGGGAATAACGAAAAGAAAGCCTTTACGGGACAAAAGTTAGAGAAAAAAGTTTCTCGGAAAATTTTGTAGGGAGCGTAAAAAAGATATTCGGGAAGTCAATAAGGAGTCGGATATTATATCGCATGGAAGTGCAAATATTTTTCCGCAACGCACGACCGTGAATGCAGAATCAATAGAGATGGGGTGAAGGATAGGAGAGGAGGGTCGGGTGGGATCCATTGTGCTCTTCTCTCTCATAGGTTACACGCGTCTCCCGTCGAACGGTGGCATGCATGGACCGTACAAAATATATGCGGCGTGCCTACATAAAATATCTATAAAGTATAACCCGAGCCTGCCTCAAGTTCTCATATACATCTATACACACATATATATGTGTATATATATACACACATATGCATATATATATATATATATATATATATGCATATATATACAACAAGCTGGACCGCCACAATACAGAGCACAGCTGTATAAATCACGTTGAAAATTTATTCGCTTCAATAGAGATCTACGTGAAAACCTAACAGATAAAGCGACGGGAATCTATATATATATAGGATACCCCTATGCGTATAATGCAGTAGCAGGAAGCAAGATTGCACGAGTTTAATGTAAAATCTCGATTTGAGACGACACTTTGTCGATGAATCCCATATTTTATCAACGATCGGTTTAACTTAGAACCCGTCGTAAATTTGTCCAACTGCATCGACGGTAATACGTGGAAACGGAATTCTCCGACAGGATTTACGTCGTATAATTTATTGATTATTTCCGAGACGGTACATATGTATATATAAGAGTATTCGATTTTTTTTTCCTTTTTTTTCCTTTTTTGGCAGGACAGCAGCAGCAACAGCAGGTCGGCTGATGACATTCGTGTAGTCTAACGACGAATCAGAACGCGACGTGCGTGAATTTTTCCGGGTGAATCGGAATGTTCGTACGGACACGTGTAGCTTATTTTTCAATTTATACGGGACGTCGGCGACCCCAGCAGAAGGTATGGTTTTTGCGAAATCAATCACACGTTATTTGCTACCACACGTCTCTCCAGTTTGTAGGGGATGTCCAACGGAAAAGGAGAGAGAAAAGAGATAGGGAAAGGGAGGGTGAGAAACGAAACGAGAAGGACAAGAGAGGGGAGTGAGAGGATATAGAAATCGAACAGAGAAGATCTGCTCGTATCAGCGTCG